>NW_027442276.1:7500-12500 GCF_048569485.1 Anomaloglossus baeobatrachus
GCAAAGTGTTCCTGGGGTGACCCATAGGTCCCAGGGTGAGGTCTCTGACACGGACCGCAGTCCCAGGCCGCCTAAGCGGGCTCGCTGGGAAATTCCCTCGACTTCATCACACTGCTCAGGGTCTCAGCAGGAGGACTCTCTGGATGATGAAGCGGAGGTAGCAGATCAGGATTCTGATCCTGAGGCCGCTCTCAACCTAGATACACCTGAAGGTGACGCCATAGTGAATGACCTCATAGCGACCATCAATCAGGTGTTGGATATTTCTCCCCCAGCTCCTCCAATTGAGGAGTCAGCTTCTCAGCAGGAGAAATTCCGTTTCAGGTTTCCCAAGCGTACATTGAGTATGTTTCTGATCACTCCGACTTCAGAGAGGCAGTCCAGAAACACCGAGCTTGTCCAGATAAGCGTTTTTCCAAGCGCCTTAAGGATACACGTTATCCCTTCCCCCCTGACGTGGTCAAGGGCTGGGCTCAGTGTCCCAAGGTAGATCCTCCAGTCTCCAGACTGGCGGCTAGATCCATAGTTGCAGTGGAAGATGGGGCTTCACTCAAAGATGCCACTCACAGACAGATGGAGCTCTGGTTGAAATCCATCTATGAAGCTATCGGCGCGTCTTTTGCTCCAGCATTCGCAGCCGTATGGGCACTCCAAGCTATCTCAGCTTGTCATGCGCAGATTAATGCAGTCACACGTACGTCTGCTCCGCAAGTGGTGTCCTTAACCTCTCAGGCGTCGGCGTTTGCGTCCTACGCCATTAATGCTGTCCTGGACTCTGCGAGCCGTACGGCGGTAGCATCCGCCAATTCGGTGGCAGTCCACAGGGCCATGTGGCTACGTGAATGGAAGGCAGACTCTGCTTCCAAAAAAGTTCTTAACCGGTTTGCCATTTTCTGGCGACCGCCTGTTTGGTGAGCGATTGGATGAAATCATTAAACAATCCAAGGGAAAGGACTCATCCTTACCCCAGTCCAAACCAAACAGACCTCAACCACGGAAGGTTCAATCGAGGTTTCGGTCCTTTCGGTCCGCGGGCAGGTCTCAATTCTCCTCGTCCAAAAGGCCTCAGAAGGATCAGAGGAACTCCGATTCATGGCGGTCTAAGTCACGTCCAAAAAAGACCGCCGGAGGAACCGCTCCCAAAGCGGCCTCCTCATGACTTTCGGCCTCCTCACACCGCATCCTCGGTCGGTGGCAGGCTTTCCCGCTTTTGCGGCGCCTGGCTGCCACAGGTAAAAGACCGTTGGGTGAGAGACATTCTGTCTCACGGTTACAGAATAGAGTTCAGCTCTCGTCCTCCGACTCGATTCTTCAGAACATCTCCGCCCCCGAGCGAGCCGATGCTCTTCTTCAGGCGGTGTGCACTCTGAAGGCAAAAGGAGTGGTGATCCCTGTTCCTTTACAGTAGTAGCAGTTCTGCACTCTCAGGGACACTCGGTGATCCCTTACTTAGACGATCTGCTTGTCAAGGCACCCTCTCAAGTGGCATGCCAACACAGCCTGAACATTGCTCTGGAGACTCTCCAGAGTTTCGGGTGGATCATCAATTTTCCAAAGTCAAATCTGACACCGGCCCAATCACTGAGAGTAGTAGAGAATGGGTTTCACAGCCGCGCCAAAAGACTACTGGATTCTTCTCAGATTAATGTTTCTTTTATTTCATAACAGGTCAAGTCTACGCGTTTCAGGAGAACACAGCTCCCTTCTTCAGGACAAACCAGCAAAGAATCATCAAATCCCGTTATTATGCCCGTTATTATACATTATACACTATATATATATGTAATTCTTCACATATTTATGCATATATATATATATATGCAGTTTTAGTATCACTCATATGTCATTGTGGAGGGTAACTTTATTTCACTCTTTTCACTAGCATGGGGGGTATTGAACCTGTTGTTTGAGATGCTCCCTTTCTCTAACAAGTGGAGGGATTTTCTTTCCACTCCTCTATCCTGATTCTCACGGTTCTATTTTTCTCTAGTTAATTCTAGGTGTTTTTTTTCTTTAGTACATGTGCACTGCTTTTCCTTCCCACGCTCCTAAACTCCATTGACCCCGTCTTCACTTCTAAAGTTCTGATGGAGCACTAGCTCTGTATCTTCCCTTTGAGCATGCGTACTCCACATTTTTCCACGGTCCTGAACCCCATTCACCTGGTGAACTTATTTGACCTATTTGAATCTATGATCCTAAGACCCGTGAGCCATAGTTGGACTCATGTATGGTCTAAATTGTATTTATGCATGAAGTGTTGCAAATCCGGCCCGACCCTGTTTTTCACTTTCATTAGTATATCTCCTTTCACTGCACGTATCCATACCAACCCTTGTCCCAAGATTGTAAGGTTGATTATTCCCTCAGTGGCACACACACGTTGACACTAATGTCACGATTGCGTTTATATAATAACATAGATAATTATTCACATCACAACGGTCATTCTAAGATTTTGGAGACTTTTTTCTTCTTATGTCTGGGCGGTCACTATGGGACCGCTAGTAATAGACTTGCTTATATAGATATTTTATCCATTTTTGTCTCCAATCCTTCTTGGAAGGATTTAACTCCCTAAACAAGTGTTTGTATGGGTCTGATCTATATAATCACAGGTGGCACGTTCAGCTGCACGTCTTCCACACATGGTTCCCGGTTTATATGGTACTGAAAACTTTAAGCTATTTCAGTGTTCTGGGCAATACACTATACACTTCCCTGAGAGTATTATACATATATTCACATTTTATACACAATTAAATAAATCACTCAGAAACATTTTAATATAAACATAATTTTATTCGGTATTTTTAATTCATTGATTTTTAAGTTGTTGGAATTAATAGAGAGCCTTTACAATTGTATTGCATTATGACTTTTTTATTCCATACTACGTCACTGTGACTTGCAAGCATGTCTTTCCCGCCTCCTTTTTTTTTTTTTTTTTTTTTTTTTTTTTTTTTTTTTTTTTTTTTTTTTTTGTTTCTCTTTTGGTGGGTGTGCTCTGACCTCATTCCATGAGGTATATAATGGTGTATAGGCTCTCTATACAGCAGATTTGATGATTCTTTGCTGGTTTGTCCTGAAGAAGGGAGCTGTGTTCTCCTGAAACGCGTAGACTTGACCTGTTATGAAATAAAAGAAACATTAAAAGGATTTGATGATTCTTTGCTGGTTTGTCCTGAAGAAGGGAGCTGTGTTCTCCTGAAACGCGTAGACTTGACCTGTTATGAAATAAAAGAAACATTAATCTGAGAAGAATCCAGTAGTCTTTTGGCGCGGCTGTGAAACCCATTCTCTACTACTCTCTGTTATCTGCCTCTTGGGGACCGCTGCCGGGACTTGGTGTTACATGCTGCTATAGGTGTTGTGACTGTCACAACCCGAATTGGTGAGTAGGATTATTCTTTGCTTCACCCTATATATATTGGGGTAAGACCCTATTGCGCTTTCTTTTTCCACAGTTTTCACTTACCGGCCCAATCACTGACATATCTTGGCATGGAGTTTCATACTCTCTCAGCGATAGTGAAGCTTCCGCTGGACAAACAGCGTTCACTACAGACAGGGGTGCAATCTCTCCTTCAAGGCCAGTCACACCCCTTGAGGCGCCTCATGCACTTCCTAGGGAAGATGGTAGCAGCAATGGAGGCAGTTCCTTTTGCGCAGTTTCATCTGCGTCCACTTCAATGGGACATTCTCCGCAAATGGGACAGGAAGTCGACGTCCCTCAACAGGAACGTCTCCCTTTCTCGGGCAGCCAAGGCTTCCCTTCAGTGGTGGCTTCTTCCCACTTCTCTGTCGAAGGGGAAATCCTTCCTGCCCCCATCCTGGGCTGTGGTCACGACGGACGCGAGCCTGTCAGGGTGGGGAGCGGTCTTTCTCCACCACAGGGCTCAGGGTACTTGAACTCAGCCAGAGTCCTCCCTTCAGATCAATGTTCTGGAGATAAGGGCAGTGTATCTTGCCCTAAAGGCGTTCCAGCCGTGGCTGGAAGGCAAGCAGATCCGAATTCAGTCGGACAACTCCACAGTGGTGGCATACATCAACCACCAAGGCGGAACACGCAGTCGGCAAGCCTTCCAGGAAGTCCGACGGATTCTGCTATGGGTGGAAGCCACAGCCTCCACCATATCCGCAGTTCACATCCCGGGCGTAGAAAACTGGGAAGCAGACTTTCTCAGTCGCCAGGGCATGGACGCAGGGGAATGGTCCCTTCACCCGGACGTGTTTCAGGAGATCTGTTGCCGCTGGGGGATGCCGGACGTCGACCTAATGGCGTCCCGGCACAACAACAAGGTCCCGACATTCATGGCACGGTCT
This sequence comes from Anomaloglossus baeobatrachus, assembly GCF_048569485.1. Taxonomy (NCBI): domain Eukaryota; kingdom Metazoa; phylum Chordata; class Amphibia; order Anura; family Aromobatidae; genus Anomaloglossus; species Anomaloglossus baeobatrachus. The sequence continues at coordinate 11,827 of NW_027442276.1, forward strand.
CAAGATCACAGAGCTCTGGCGGCAGACGCCTTAGTTCAGGATTGGTCGCAGTTTCAACTCCCTTATGTGTTTCCTCCTCTGGCACTGTTGCCCAGAGTGTTACGCAAGATCAGGTCCGACTGCCGCCGCGCCATCCTCGTCGCTCCAGACTGGCCGAGGAGGTCGTGGTACCCGGATCTGTGGCATCTCACGGTGGGCCAACCGTGGGCACTACCAGACTGACCAGACTTGCTGTCTCAAGGACCGTTTTTCCATCTGAATTCTGCGGCCCTCAACCTGACTGTGTGGCCATTGAGTCCTGGATCCTAGCGTCTTCAGGGTTATCTCAAGAGGTCATTGCCACTATGAGACAGGCTAGGAAACCAACGTCCGCCAAGATCTACCACAGGACGTGGAGGATATTCTTATCTTGGTGCTCTGATCAGGGTTTTTCTCCCTGGCCATTTGCCTTGCCCACTTTTCTTTCCTTCCTTCAATCCGGATTGGAAAAAGGTTTGTCGCTCGGCTCCCTTAAGGGACAAGTCTCAGCGCTCTCTGTGTTCTTTCAGAAGCGCCTAGCCAGACTTCCACAGGTACGCACGTTCCTGCAGGGGGTTTGTCACATAGTCCCTCCTTACAAGCGGCCGTTAGAACCCTGGGATCTGAACAGGGTGCTGATGGCTCTTCAGAAACCA
>NW_027442276.1:15000-125000 GCF_048569485.1 Anomaloglossus baeobatrachus
AGGACAGAAGGGTCGGCAAGGAAAAAGGCCAAGGAGGATGGCTGGAAGAGCAACACCAGGACAGGAAAATTTTCCAAGTCCTGTGATAGATCTTGGCCGAGGAAGACTTCCGGGCCCGAGTCATAGTGGAGATGACTTCAGGGGGAATACCGGAAGCCGTCAAGATCCAGGACTCAAGAGCCACGCCGTCAATCTGAGAGCCGCAGAATTCTGGCGGAAAAACGGACCTTGTGAGAGAAGGTCTGGACGGTCCGGAAAATGCCACGGCACCTGTACGGACAGATGGAGCAGGTCTGGATACCAAGCTCGCCTGGGCCAGTCCGGAGCAATGAGTATGACCCAACGGCCCTCCATTCTGATCTTGCGCAGGACTCTGGGCAAGAGAGCTAGAGGGGGAAACACGTAGGACAGACGAAACTGGGACCAGTCCTGAACCAGAGCGTCCGCTGCGAAGGCCTGAGGATCGTGGGAGCGAGCCACGTAAATCGGAACCTTGTTGTTGTGACGGGATGCCATTAGGTCCACGTCCGGAGTGCCCCACTTGCGGCAGATTGACTGAAACACTGCCGGATGCAGGGACCACTCGCCACTGTCCATGGTTTGACGGCTGAGATAATCTGCCTCCCAGTTTTCCAAGCCTGGGATGTGGACTGCGGATATGGTGGACTTGGAGTCCTCCGTCCATTGAAGGATGCGTTGTACCTCCAACATTGCCAGGCGGCTGCGTGTCCCGCCCTGGTGATTGATGTAGGCAACCGCTGTCGCGTTGTCTGACTGGACTCAGATGTGTTTGCCCGCCAATAGGTGGTGAAAAGCTAGGAGAGCCAGGAGCACGGCTCTGGTTTCCAGCACATTGATCGAGAGGGTTGACTCGGACGGAGTCCAAGTGCCCTGAGCTCGGTGGTGGAGACATACCGCTCCCCAGCCGGATAGACCGGCATCCGTGGTGAGGATCACCCAGGACGGAGCCAGGAAGGAGCGTTCCTGAGACAGAGAGGGGCCGAAGCCACCACTGAAGAGAGCTCCTGGTCTGTGGCGACAGAGCCACTAACCTGTGCAAGGAGGAAGGCTGCTTGTCCCAACAGCGGAGAATGTCCAGCTGCAGAGGACGCAGATGGAACTGGGCAAAGGGAACAGCCTCCATTGACGCCACCATCTGACCCAGCACCTGCATCAGGTGCCTGATGGAATAACGGCGGGGTCTCAGCAGAGAGCGCACCGCTAACTGGAGGGACTGCTGTTTGATCAAGGGCAACGTCACAAGTGCCGGCAGAGTCTCGAACTGCATCCCTAGGTACGTGAGCCTCTGGGTCGGAGTCAGAGTTGATTTGGGAAGATTGACCAGCCACCCGAATTGGGCTAGAGTGGCGAGAGTGAGCGAGACACTCCGCTGACAGTCTGCGCTGGATGAAGCCTTGACTAGAAGGTCGTCCAGGTAAGGAATCACTGCCAACCCCTGGAGGTGCAGAACCACAATCACTGCTGCCATGACCTTGGTGAATACCCGAGGGGCCGTGGCTAACCCGAAGGGGAGAGCCACGAATTGGAAATGTTCCTATCCGATTGCAAAACGTAGCCAATGCTGGTTAGAAACTGCAATTGGCACGTGCAGATAGGCATCTCTGATGTCGATGGATGCCAGGAAATCCCCTTGGGTCATTGAGGCAATGACTGACCGCAGAGATTCCATGCGAAAATGCCGCACCTGAACATGCTTGTTGAGAAGCTTGAGATCCAGGATGGGCCGGAAGGAACCGTCCTTTTTGGGGACTAGGAAGAGATTTGAGTAGAAACCTCTGAACCGTTCCCGGGCGGGAACCGGTACAATTACTCCGTTGGCCTGCAAGGATGCCACGGCCTGAGCGAAGGCGGCGGCCTTGGAACAGGGGGGAGTTGACAGAAAAAATCTGTTTGGCGGGCTGGAGAATTCTATCCTGTAGCCGTGGGAGATGACATCCCGCACCCACTGATCGGAGACGTGTTGAAACCAAGCGTCGCCAAAGTGGGAGAGCCTGCCACCGACTAAGGACGTTGCTGGCGCGGACAGATAGTCAAGAGGAGGCTGCCTTAGTGGCAGCAGCTCCTGCGGTCTTCTGTGGACGCGCCTTTGTGCGCCAGTTGGATTTTTGGTCCTTGGCTGAGTTAGTGGACGAGGCCGAGGGCTTAGAGGACGACCAGTTGCAGGAACGAAAGGAACGAAACCTCGACTGGTTCCTACCCTGGACAGGTTTCCTGGTGTTGGTTTGTGGCATGGAAGTACTCTTCCCGCCAGTAGCTTCCTTAATAATTTCATCCAGTTGTTCACCGAACAGCCTGGACCCAGCAAAAGGGAGCCCAGCAAGGTACTTCTTTGAAGAAGCATCTGCCTTCCACTCTCGAAGCCACAAGATCCTGCGGATAGCGAGGGAATTAGCCGAAGCCACCGCAGTGCGGTGAGAAGCCTCCAGCATGGCAGACATGGCATAGGATGAAAAAGCTGAAGCTTGGGAAGTTAAGGCAACCATTTCGGGCATAGATTCCCTGGCGAGGGAATGCATCTCCTCTAGAGAAGCAGAGATGGCTTTGAGAGCCCACACTGCTGCAAAAGATGGGGAGAACGAGGCCCCTGCTGCCTCATATACAGATTTGGCCAGAAGGTCAACCTGGCGGTCAGTGGAATCCTTAAGAGAGGTGCCATCAGCCACTGATACAACAGTCCGGGCTGAGAGTCTAGACACCGGGGGGGCCTACCTTTGGTGAATGAGCCCACTCCTTGACCACCTCAGGTGGAAAAGGAAAACGGTCATCAGAACCACGCTTTGGGAAGCGTTTGTCAGGACAGGCCCTAGGCTTGGTCACAGCGGCCTGAAAACTGGAGTGGTTAAAGAACACACTCTTTGTCCTCTTAGGCAGGGTAAACTGGTGCTTTTCTGCCAGAGAGGGTTGCTCCTCTGATACTGGCGGATTGAGGTCCAGTACCGAATTAATGGACGCAATCAAATCACTAACATCTGAGTCACCTTCGGACAGATCAATGGGGCACATGGAGGTAGCCTCCGAGCCCCCTGTAAAGGCATCCTCCCCGTCCGGCGAGTCAGCTTCAGAAGCAGAGCCGCGAGACGAGGAAGGGGAGGGAGCCCTACGTCTCCTCTTAGGAGGACGGGGTCTGGGACCAGATGAAGAATCCTCTGTGAGCTCCGCTGAGAGAGCCCTAGCAGCAGAGGCGCCCTGAGAAGGGGGCTGATGCATGTTCAGCAAAGTCCGGGACAGCTGTCCTATGGAGTCGGCAAAAGACTGGGAGATTGACCTAGAGAAGGATTCTACCCAAGCCGGGGGTTCAGCCACCGGAGCCGGAGCAGCCGGAGGGACAACTGTGGGTGCGATTCCAGGCTGAGGCATTGTCAGGTTAGAGCAGGCATCACAATGTGGATATGTGCTCGGTTCAGGCAGCACGAGCTTACATGCAGTGCATACTGAGTACAGCCTTGCAGCCTTGCTCCTCGTGTTAGACATGCTGCTGGAGTGGGGGCTCTGAGCCAGAATGACCCCCAGAGAGTATATAAGAAGGTCCACAACCGGAGGTTGTGGCTTACCAGACCGTTTGTGTGCCCTCCACATCCCACAGCCCGGACCCCCAAGCAGCTTAGCAGGGATGCTGCAGCCAGCGCTGATCGCAGAGAAAAATGCTGATAAAATGGCGCCGGAGCGAGGAGAGGGGGCAGAACCTGCTCTGAGAGCGGGATCTGGAGGGCCAAGGAGACTTACAGGGGAGGGGACATGTACTCAGAGAGGAGTGTCCCTCCCCTGTGCCGAACGGCCGCTGGGCGGAGCCGCACTGCCCCTCTGCATGATTGACATGCGAGGGCAGTGAAATCGAAAGTAGGCCTCCGGCGAAGTCGGGGCCTAAATTTGAGCGATGCGGCCGGCGCGCAGGCACCATCGGCGCGGTTCTCAGGCGACAGCCAGAGAACCGGCCGGAAATGTCAGAAAGGTTACACAGCACACTCTCCCACCATAATAAAGTACAGGGACCCCCAGAATATAAACGTCTCAGGTACTTAGCTTGCTGAGACGCAGGGTTCCAAGTCCCTGGGGATGAGTGCTCCGTCCAGCAGGATCCTGAAGGGCTGCGGATGGAGACCGGTCTCCTGCAAAGCATGGAGAACCGTGCTGGCTCCCACTTCAAGCCAGAGCCCGAGGGATGGTGAAGGAGCGCGGCATGTAAGGCTCCAGCCTTGGAATCAACCTTAACAACACCGCCGACATAGTGGGGTGAGAAGGGACATGCTGGGAGTCCAGGCTTGGACCCGCTTTTCTTCAAACTCTTTCCAAAAATGAAAAATCAGATGAGAATGCATGTGTGGATGTATGCCTCCTGATCACAAAGAAATGAACTGGCTAGATCTCGTTCTCCAGGGGGTGTATAGGCTCAGAGGGAGGAGCTACACTTTTTAGTGTAGTACTTTGTGTGTCCTCCGGAGGCAGAAGCTATACACCCAATGTCTGGGTCTCCCATAGGAACGATAAAGAAATATATAATATATATATATATATATATATATATATATATATATATATATATATACACAAAAGGCAGCCAAAAACGTGAACTATATACATAATGAAGTGTACAAGTACATAAGCTAAATGAATTGCCTATTACCTTTAAAGTAAAAACAAGGTCCACGGTCCAAGGTGGTGTGCCCCAATGCACATTTCATGGCCTATGGGGTCACCTGCTGCTTCATCAGGGGAACAAGAAGAAGTGCACGGCCAGTGCCTGATAGGCGCCTCGCCCGTGGTGTTGTGATGATCGAGCGCCGCATGCGTCACTTACGGGGATGACGCAGAAGGACGTTGATTGCGGTGGGTACGTTAAAAAGGATGCTGTTTGAAGAGGAAAGATACCTCTCCCTCCCTGATGAAGCTATAGATGGGACATACTATACTCCCGGCAAAACACATGTCGGTGGGTTGGGTGGGGGTTGGGGGGATGGGGCTCTCAAGTTGGGTATATAACTCCATCTAGAAATGCCTTCCTCTATTTTTCTTGCATGCATTTAGCATTCTATTATGGGGGATGGACAACATGCATTTGACTTTCATGTGCATTTGGTACTATTATGGGCGATAATGTGTATGATCACCTTTAAGAGATGATTTTCTCCCTTTACATCCCTGGCTTTTTATGAGCTTGTCACTTTAATTAGTATTAGTTATATATACATCTATATGAGAGGTAACTAGATGGGCAAGATTTATTTGCTGTAACAATTCCTATTTTAGGAATAATATTGTCCTATGGTGTATCTTTGCATTGATATACATTGTAAATCTTTTTGAGTGTACCCACTTAGAATTTTTTGCCTTTTATCTTTTGCATACATGTTTTTATGTGTGTTTGTTATCAGCCTTTTTGTTAATAAAAAATATGGACACATTTGAACTCCTTTCCTCCTGTTTCTATGTTCTGTAGATGGAGTATGTGTATGTGGTAGAGTGATCCCACTGTGGCACTCAACTGCAAGTATGACTTATAAGGTTATATGGAGATTTGATTGTTTAACATTAACAATTTAGTCTATGGAAAACACCCATGGTGGCAAATGCAGTGACTGCTGCAGAATTAAAAATTGTAAAGAAGGTTTTGCCCAGTACATTGTAGCGCCAGTACATTGTGCCCAGCTCGTGTTTCTGGAGACCTGCAATCCGCATGTGGGCTCTCCTGACTACAATAATGCCAAACATGCGAATGCTAACTGTGGTTTAGGCACATTGTGGTGCTCAGAAGGGATGGGGGCATTTGGATTTGGGATCGCAGATTTTGCTGGATCTCTTTTTTGAGGGGGGGGTAGCGATTGGGTTTTTCCAAAGCCTGTGTGTTACCAGTAACGTGGAAGCCACCTACATTTCCGTTAAAAGATGACGGACCTGAGTGTGGACTTGTGTTTTTGTGGGTTATATTATAGTGCCATTTATTCAGTGGCGCTTTATTTATTCCAAGCACAATAATCATGAAAATTTCAAGGCACAAATTGCTACAGGATGAGAGAGGACCCTACCCAGAAGGGCTCACTGTCTAAAGGGAAGGGGTTGAGGATACAGTAAGTGAGGTTAGAATGGGTCGTGCAATGGTAGGGTGGACTGAGGGTTATATTGCAGGTTGAATGCTATTTGGTGGTGGTATGGGTTCAGAATATTTTGGATCAGTTCCCCTTAATCCTGTGCTCTATGCCGAGCACTTACATCAGGGTTTCCATCTAAATCTCCAAAATATGTGATTCAGAAGAAACCTCCGACAGATCCATTCTCTAAGAGGCAGCAGTTATTCTGCAATCTGTTTGGCCTCTGATCAGCAGTGTCCTTTTCAAAGGTGAACAAAACTCCTGTTCAAGGCACTTTTTTGCACATCAAAAAAAGACAATTAAAAAGATGGCCACTGCCGCATCACAGGCCAGAAGAGAGTTCAAAGTGACTACCTTTGCCTAATTACATAAAATTTCCAGAGATTTTATGTAATCTCTAGTGGAGCAGCACCATAATGTGATCTTTGGGAGGCAGAATAAACATCAGTTGAAGAATTGGCTTTAGGCAATGTGCGCACTAGGCGTTTTTACCCACGGTTTTACCCACGGTTTTGCTGCGGAAATTTCTTGAGAAATGCTTGTGATCTTTCTGCAGACATTTCCCAGCAAAACCTATGGGGAAAAAAAAATAGCTGTGCGCACACTGCGTTTTTTTCCTCAAGAAAATGCTTTCTGAAGAATTTCTTGAGAAAATTTCTTGAGAAAATGTGCATGTCACTTCTTTTCCGCAGGTACCTGCGGTATTTCACTCCATTCACTGTAATGTAATCGCGAAATACCACGGGTATACCGCAGGTAGCAAATGATGTGCAGTATAAACCGGTATAGCCGCGATTTACCTGCGGTAATGCTCATCACTGCCAGCGGTTTTGCAGGAGAGTGATGTCATTATGTCAGGAAGAGGAAGCGGAGCAGAGTAAACACACACGTCACTCCCTGGACGCCACGCAGAATCACTTCCGTGTTACCTCCAGGTGCCCGTGCAGTCTGTGTCCCGCTCCAGCCCCGCCGCTGCCAGCACAGCAGTGTCCGTGTCTGCCCACAGTATCTGCAGCTTGTCACCCTGCAGTGCGTGCAGCCGCGGGGATGCCGAGCGCTGCTGTCAGGAGGTGAGATGAGATCATTACCTGCGGTGACGATCTCCTGCCTCCTAACGTCACTGCCGTCTATACCCGCGGCCCGAGACTGTCACTAGCGGTGACGTCACGGGTTCTCGCGATACTGCTGAGAACGCGGCGGGCATAGAAGGCAGTGACAGCACTGACGTCAGCAGTGCAGGAGATCATCACAGCAGGTAATGATCTCATCTAACCTCCTGATGGCAGCGCTCGTCATCCCCTGCAGTGACCTGGGCTGACCTATTGATGTTAGGTCAGGTCACTGCATTACTCTCCCAGCCAATGGGGAACATTGTGTTTTTCATTGACTGGGACAGTGACTATGGTATGGATCGCCGTGGGACCCCCTTATTGGATTACGCCGGACCCGGATTTGATTGTTCTTGTCAATAAATTGGTGAAAGAGGGAATGTTTTGGGGAGTGTTTTTTCAAATAAAACTTTTTTTGTTGTCCATTTTTTATTTATTACTGACTGGGTTTGTGATGTCTGGTATCTGATAGACGCTTGACATCACTAACCCCAGGGCCTGATGCCAGGTGACATTACACACATCTGGCATCAACCCCATATATTACCCAGTTTTCCACCGCACCAGGGCAACGGGATGAGGTGGGGTGAAGCGCCAGGATTGGCACGTCTAATGGATGCGCCACTTCTGGGGCGGCTGCAGCCTATTTTTAGGCTGGGGAGTGTCCAATAACAGTGGGCCTCCCTAGTCTGAGAATATCAGACCCCAGCTGTCCGCTTTACCTTGGCTGGTGATCCAATTTGGGGGGGGACCCCACGTTTGTTTTAAATTATTTATTTAATGTATAATAACAGCGTGGGGTGCCCTCTGTTTTGGATTACCAGCCAAGGTGAAGATGCCAGCTGTGGTCTGCAGGCTGCAGCTGTCTGCTTTACCCTAGCTGGCTACAAAAGATGGGGGGGACCTCACGCAGTTTTTTTCTTTTAATTATGTATTTATTTTTTGGCTAAATACAAGGCTAGGCACCCTTTAGTGCCACATGAAAGTTACTAAAGGGTGCCAGCTTAGAATATGCAGGGGGGTGGGACATTATATAGGTCTTTCATCTATTAATCTATCCATCTTTCCCTCTATCCATTATCTGTCTATCATCTATTTATATTATTTATTGCAGTTCAGCATAAAAAAAACGCAGGGACCAACCTGCGGAAAAACCGTGGCAAAACCGCGGGAAAACCGCATGCGTTTTTCCCGCGGTTTTGGTGCGTTTTTTTTACCGCAGGTGCGGTAATCTTCAACTCCCAGAAGTTTCTCAAGAAATTTTCTTGAGAAAAATCACTTTTCTAGTGCGCACAGCCTTATTCTTTACGCTGTTCACCATGTGGTATAAGTTATTAGGTGGCTTTATTCCTCAGGTCAGTACGATTACGATACCAGGTTTATATTGGGTTGGGTTTTTTTTATGTTTGGCAAAAACCCCCAAAACATTAGAAAAAATAGTGGATTTTTGCATCACAGAATTTAAGACTGTAGCTTTATTTTTCTGCCGAGGGTCATGTGAGGGCTCCTTTTTTGTGGGATGTGTCGGAGTTTTTATTGGTATCATTTTGGGCCACATAATATTGCCTATTTGTGAGGCAGAAACATTAAGAAACAGCAATTCATGACTTTTTTTACGTAGTTCACCAAAAGTGATAATCCAGTTTTATTCTTTGGGTCAGTACGAATACAGCGATTTCTATAGTTTTTCTTAAATGTTTTGAAGCTTTTACATCATAAAAACAATTTTATGGGGGGGAAAAAAAAAAATTGTTTTGGCATTGCTGAATTCTGATAGCTATAACTATTTTTCTCCTGACGGAGCTGTATGGAGATTTGTTTTTTTGCAGTACAAGATGACATTTTCAGTGATACCATTTTCTATTTATACATCTATATCTATCGATCTATCTATGCGCCTTTTTGATCTCGTTTTATTCCACTTTTTTCTCACATGTATGATAAAAAGTATTCACTGAAGGGGTGTGTGACAGTTTTACAGAGCGAATGGTTACAGATGTATCAATACCAAATAGGTGTACTTTATTTTTTTTTTACTTAAATTTACTTAATTATTTGAATATTTTTTGTTCAGATTTAAAAAAAAAATAAAAAAATGGTAAATTAAAAACAATTTTTTTTTAATTACTCCTTTTATGGGACATAACTTTTTACTAATCTGATCATTGATAAAATCAACTGCAATGCTTGATAATTGCAGTGAATTTCAGGCGCACTACTGACAGTTGACCTCACACACCATGTATGGTGTGTGAGGCTTTCCGTAGCTGGGTAACCAGAGAGTCATCATGGTGACGACTCAGGGTTACCATGGCAGGGACATAGGTATCCAATCACTTGGGAGGGGACCACAATCCTCTCCCTGCCAACTAAATGCGGAGATCACTATTGATCTCCGCATTTAAGGGGTTAAATTGCCTGGAGCGATGCAGGCACTGCTCCTAGCAGTGACAGCCGGGTTTCGCTTTAACATAAGCCGCAGATTTGGCAGCAATCGAGGGGCTACAGTGCCTAAACCTCCTCAGTCGCCATGACGTACTTGGTATGTCCAATGTCTGTGAGGGATAAGAAACTATTGTTAATAATTTGTTGCTATTTTGTCCAAGTAGACTATTTTCCATGTGGGCTTTAGGCTATGTCCGCACGTTGCGTCGGTGTACCTGCAGTTTATTCTGCATGTTTTCCTTCCCTTGATTTTTGACCAAATGGCTTTTGACCATTGTTTAGCGCTAAAAACGCATGCGTTTTTAGCGCTTTTTACCTGCGTTTTCACCTGCGTTTCTGCAGATGCGTTTTTGAGATCAAAACACTGAGAAATAAAGTTGAATTAGTCAAAGAATGAAAAAAGAGAAAAAAAGTATAAAATTAACTTAATAAAATTATATGAGAAATTATCAATTTTAATGTAATAATTTTAATGTAATAATAGTGGTTATGCACATTTTAACAGAAAAATAGCTAAAGTTTATTATTTTTTGTCATTTAAATTTTCGGTTATTGTGTGTGTAAAGGAACATTGGAACCCATTAATTTTTGTCCAGAAAAGCATGCGTTTTTGGAGCCAAAAACGCAGTTGAAAAGCAGGTAAAAAGCATGAAAAACGCAGGAATTGTGATTTTGGTTGCTTTTTGCCATTTCTCATTGACTCCAATGTTAAGGAAACGCTGCAGAAATGGCAAAAACAACTGACATGCTGCTTCTTTTTCAGCATGGTTTTTGACCACAAATATGCAAATTAAACGCTGCTGAAAAAAAAGCAAAGTGCAGACAGGATTTCTGCTTTTCCCATAGACTTTGCTGGAAATCAAAAAGGCATGCGTTTTAGCGCAAAAACGCTGCTGCCAAAAACGCTGCAGAAACGCGGTAAAAAACGCAACGTGCGAACATAGCCTTATTCTGCAATTTCATGTAACAGTTTTGTAAAACACATCTATTTCCTTTGCATATATTGGAACAGCACACCCCAAGAAATAAGAAAAAAAAAATACAAAAAACCCCCAAGATTGGACAGAATTTTTAACAAAACTACAAAAACTGGCAGGACAAACTTGCTGGCACCCTTAGCTTATTTGGTTGCACAGTATTTGGAATAAATAACTGCGATCAATCACTTTCTACCTATAACCATCAACAAGCTTTTTACACCTATCAACAGGGATTTTGGACCACTCTTTTACAAACTGCTCCAGGTCTCTCATATTTGGAGGGTTCCTTCCTCAAACAGCATTTTAACGGTCTCTCCACAGGTGTTCAATGGGATTTAGAGACGGACTCGTTGCTGGCTACTTCAGAACTCTCCAGTGCTTTGTTTCCATCCATTTCTGGGTGCTTCTTTAAGTATGTTGGGGTCATTGTACTGCTGATTACCTAGGATGCAAACCCAGGTTTCCAACACTAGACACTGCATTGCAACATCTTTGAACTTCCACATTTTTGACTGTTAGGTACTGTGTTCTTTTCTTTGTAGACATCATTCCATTTTTAGCAAACAGTGGAAAGATGTGCTTTTCCAAAAAGCTCTGTCTTAATATCGTTTGTCAACAAGACTTTTCCCATTAGGATTTTGGCTTACTCACGTACATTTTGGCGAACTGCAGTCTTGCTTTTTAAATATTTGTGTCAGCAATGGGGTCTTCATGGTTCTCCTACCATAGCATTTCATTCAAATGTCAGATAGTTTGCGCTGACACTGATGCACACTGACCCTGCAGGACAGCTTGAATTTCTTTGCTTATCCACCATTCGGACTCTCCTGCGCTGCAACCTTTCATCAATTTTTCCTCTGCCATCCACATCAAGAGAAATTAGCTACAGTTCCTCATGCTTAGGCTCGTGTCACACTTGCAATAGCCTCGCGTTTATCTCGCGCGAGTCTTGCGGTACAACTTTTCAGTTTTTTTTTTTTTTTTTAAAGTTTAAAATAAGCAATACATTTCGTTCAACTTCACAATTGTGTCCCACTTGTTGATTCTTCACCATAACAAAAAAAAATTTATCTTTATGTTTGAAGCCTGAAATGTGGGAAAAGGTTGAAAAATTCAAGGAAACCGAATACTTTTGGAAGGCACTGTAATTGCAACATGAGTTTGAATGAGCATCACATGCTTGAAACCATTTTTTTTTTTCCCACCCACAATTTTTGGGGTTTTGTGTGAAATTATGTTCAATTTGCCTCCTCCTCCAGTTTTTTTTATGCTGGTCCAATACACACAAACAAACAAACATTTATAACAAAACTTGTAATTGCATTACCTGGGAGAAATATTTAATTTTCTGGAACAATTTCAATGGTGCCAACACGTATGACCATGACTGTATATAATATGTACACTGAACAAAAATATACCATATTTTTCTGATTTTAAGACTCCCTTTTCCTTTTGTTTCACTTTATTTGCTCTAAATTTTTGGTGCGTCTTAGGCTAGTTTCACACTTGCGTTGGCAGGACTCCGTCAAAATAGTAGGTGCGTTAAAACAACGCATCCGTCAAACAACGGATGCCCAACGGACCATTTGACGCGTTATTTTACTGGAATCAGTTAATGGATTCCCGTAAAATAACGGATCCGTTACGTCCGTTACATCCGATATGCTTCCGTTAACGGACCAAAAAACGGATTCCGTCGGAAACCGTTTCTTTGGTAATTGGATAATTAGTGGGCGTTCCTCATGAAATTCACGTTTTCAAGTGTATATATATATGAGAGGAGGCACAATCTATCTCAGACAGGCTAGAAAACTACAGAAATGGACGTCATAACGGGGAAGATCGCTGAAGCCTATATTGAATATTCCTACCAGGCAAATGTCTTGGCGTATCGTTTTTCAGAAGCTCAACGGCAACGTCGTCGTCAACAGAGAAGGCGTCGCTACTGGGTTCACCCCATTAATGAAACCAGGATTTTCCGTGGTGTCTTTTACACTCTTTACCTGGAATTGAGAAGGCACCCTGAAAAATGTATCAACTATGTGCGCATGCCTGAGGATACTTTTAATCGTCTATTGGAGCAGGTGGATCCTTTTATCAAGCGGAAAGATACTTTTTTCCGTAAGGCTATTAAGTCCTGCCGAGCGTCTACTCATTACTTTGAGGTAAGCATGTGGTACACAAAATGTAATTAATTTTTTGCCAAGTATGATTGATTATTAATTTTTCTTTTGATATTTTACAGATTTCTCGCTACTGGAGAATCTTACTCATCATTACACTTTCAATTCCGAGTGGGGATTTCTACAATCTCTGGAATCGTCTGCTCCACATGCCAGGCTTTGTGGGAATGTTTAAAAGACAAATATATTCCTCACCCCACTGAGCAGCAATGGATGGATGCAGCTGAAAAATTCTACCAAATATGCAACTTCCCTAATTGCTGCGGTGCCGTGGACGGCAAGCATATCAGGATTCTTAAGCCACACAACACTGGCTCTGAATACTACAACTATAAAAAAAAAATTTCTGTTGTGCTAATGGCAATTGCCGATGCACAGTATAAGTTTTTGGCCATGGACATTGGGGCATTTGGCCGAGCAAATGATTCCCAAGTTTTAAAGAATTCGGCAATTGGAAGAAATCTTTACGGAGGACATTTTGCTTTCCCGCAACCCAAACCGCTTCCACAAAGTGATGGACCACCACTCCCCTTTGTATGTTTGGGGGATGAGGCCTTTCAATTGTCCGAAAACATTAAAACCATACTCAAGTCGTGGGCTAACACATGAGAAAAAAATATTTAATTATCGGCTAAGCCGTGCAAGGCGCATGGTCGAATGTGCTTTCGAGATTTTAACTGCTCGCTGGAGGATCTTGACAACGGCAATAAATGTGAAAATAGAGACTGTTGACGAAATAATCAAAGCCTGTATCATATTGCATAATTTTTTTGTCAAATGGCGTTCCTCCACTGGAAGAAATGACAAACTGTACCCTAACACAATACAGCAACGTTTCCTTCCGTACCACCACTGAAGTATTGCGTATTCGTGACGAGTTTGCGTCATATTTTGTGTCGGATATTGGTCGTCTGGAGTGGCAGGATACAATGGTTTGATGTACTTAGATTGTAATTCGTGTCTGATAATGTACATTTAGTGATTTTGTGTAACATTTAAATCCATGTTTCATAATTATTTTATGTTTGTCAAAATTTTCAAAAAAATTCTGACCAATGATATTAAATTTGAATTTTACAATTGAAAATTGTTTTTTTAGTTTTTTCAAAAGTTTGTTTATAAAAAACAAATTTGTTTTAATTTTTTTTTCATTATTAGTGAAACCAAACCCAGTTGAATTTAAGCCAGTGAAATTGGGACACCCTGGCAAATATGGTAGTCTGATGACTGTCCCCCCCCCTTTACAGGAATCTCCTTCCTCCTTGTCAATTGACAACACACAACATCTGCCACAAATGTCGTTATGCTATACTGTCCCCGTGTCACCACAAATCCCCCTGAACTATACATTCTCTACCCGTGTAGTGGCATGCATCTTGCAATACCACAACATCGGCACCAGCAACTGTATGTGTACCTTTATCCCATTTTTAATATTTAATTCCAATAACTAAGTAAAAATAAAAACAAACACAATGTTCAATAAAAAATCAAAATTTATTATACATAAATTTAAAATTACATTAATAAAAAAAACCAAAAAACTATAAATTTTGGTAATGTGGGGTGGAGACATCGCTGGATCCGCTCGCAGAATTGTTCCCTCCAACAGTTGGGGTATTAAGTGTGGATTGGGTAGGTGAAGGTTGGGTAAGAGGTAATGGTGAGGGTGTAGAAAAAGAAAGAAGTGGTGGGCAGAAAAGGGCTTGAAAGACAAGATAGTTGAGGGCTGGTAGATGGGCAAGAGCTTGGAGAAGGGTGAGGTATTGGAGTAGTTTGAGGGTTGGTATAAGGCAGAGTGTTAGAAAATGGAAAGGTGGAGGTTGGATAAGATGTTGTGGTTCGGAAGGAGGAAGAAGACTGATGTAACGGGTTAGGAATTGCAGGAGAGTGCGGTTGGGGATGGAGTTGTGGAAGTGTTGTCGTGTGGGCTGGAAAATGGAGATGGGGAATAAAGGGATGTTTGTACAGATCTTGTAGTGTGCATAGGGTTTCTGTAATGTGTGGGTATTGTAGATTGTGAGTATTGGTGAGTCTGTGTCGGAGGCTGTAAGTGGACTGGGGGTGGCATCTGAGGGGCTGTGGATAGATGTGGTGCAGTGGTGGAAGGGGGATGTTGATGGAGTTGCTGGATGGCATTCTGGAAAGCCCTCATTACATGGATTTGCTGGTTAGACGGTAGGCTTTCCAGATCACCGATAACAGAATGAAAAAAATGTTGACTAGGTGTTTGCCTTACAGCTGAAAGCACCTCATCCATCTTGCTGGTCAACACTTGTAAACTATGGTTTACAAGGTTGAAGCCAGCAATTATTTGGTCCGATAAAACTTTGATGAAGCTATGGATCGATGCGTTCAGGTGTAAGAACTCGGGGCTGCCCCTATTCTGACCACTGTGACGCTGACGACCCGAACCTAACGCGGTTCGAGTGTCGTGAGCATCAGAGTGGTCAGATAAGGGAACACCTACTCTCTGACCAGCCTCATGTAATGAGGTTTGCCAGTATGCCGATGGGCAGGTTGGGTAAGAGGGGAAAGATGGGAGGTTAGATAATGAGGGATTAGAGGGATTGGTAGAAGGGAGGGAGGGCTGTGAAGTTGAGGTGGAAGGGAGGGAGGGTTCATAAGAAGAGGTAGAAGGAAGGGAGTGATCAGAAGTGGAGGGCCTGTTGGAGGGTTCACCGGTGACGTTCTGTTCAGCAATCGCTCCAAGAGGGTTAATTTCTGATGCAGGCTCCACGGTGCTACAGACGGTTCTGTGGAATGAGAAAAAAAAAAATTAACGTATAGTATTAACATTTGACGTAGCATGTGATCGATTACAAAGGATACATACATTCAAAGATGCTTAAATAAACACCCAAAAAATATATACATACCTTCTTGGAAGCATGCTGCCTCTTAGGAACGCAAGGGCACGCCCATACCGGTATTGGGTGCCCTTGCGTGCCGCCGAACCGCTTAGAGCTTGCATCTCCTTGTTTAAGTCCCTCTTGAAGCGATCACGGAGTGAACGCCACCGGGTCGTCAGACGGGTAACTGAAAAGAGAAAAAAAAAAAAAAAAAAAAAAAAAAAAATTCAATTCATCTTTTAATATGGTGAGTTTTGCAAAGCATGTTTGAAATACTTACTTGCTCTTTTACGGTTCCTCGTGTCAAGGTCCTCCCACCCATCTATGAGTTCTGCTGCTACTTCTTCCCAGAGCCGCCGTGTGATGATAGAATTGGCATGGCGGGGGTCTCATGTCCCACAGCGCCTCTCGAGCATGGACGAGGTCGATGAGGAGTTCGACATCGATGCCACCTCCCTCCCCATCAGAATCCTCGTCCTGCCTCCGCCATGAGACCTGTCAACAAAACAAAATTAATTAGAAATAAAGTAAAAAAAAAAAAGGAACTTTAACATTTTGAAGCCATGGAAGGCATCAGAAAAAAAAAAAAAATACTCACATGACTGCGACCACGCCCATGCCGACGACGACTCTGGGAGCAGCGAGGAGGACCTCTAATGTTCGGAACATCGACCTTAGAGCAAATAAAAAAAAAGAATGAAATCAAGTTAATTGTACGTAGTTCGTGATGGTACCTCCATAGCTAACATAGCTATGTAACCTCCGTATTTAAGCATAATACGCGTCGATATGCGTGTAGGTAGGGTAGCTATGTGTCATTAAGGTAGGTAGTTATGTTCGGTATGTAGATAGGGTAGGTATGTGTCGGTAGGTATAGTATGTATGTATGTATAAAGCTATGTGAGGTATGCATGTATGTTGGTTAGTAGATATGTCGCGTTATTTGTGATGTCAATGAAGTGGATATACTTACATCCTGCGAGCTCTCTCCATGCATATCTCCACCCCTTTCTTGAATGTTTCCAACATGTTGCCTTGGGTGTTCCGCCGCTGATGCCGCCGCATCCTGTGTTGGATTTTCTTCCTAATAAAATTTTAAAAAAAAATTAAAACAAACTTTGAATAAGAAAAAAAAAAAATAAAAATAATATTACCTGGAATAGGTCAGGGCTAGGGCTGGATTCTCCAGACATTCTTATATATATCTATTTGTTGGGAAATTAAAAATTAGCAAACAATGCAATACTGTGGAAGAGCATAGATTAAAACACAAAAAGTAAACTTACATTTTTTCTCAAATTCTAAATTTGAACTGAAGCCTGCTTTGATGTAACCTATAGTTTGTAAAAAATAAAACAAAAAAATGATTAAAAAAAAAAAGGAAAATTAAGGTGGTGGGCTGGGGTAGTTGTTTTGGTGGGGTTGGTTGGATGGTGAAGTTGTCTTTACATTAACAAAATTTAAAAAAAAAAAAGTTTAAAAAACAAACAAAAAAAATTTTAACCAGTAACAATTGCATATGCTACCTTCAAAAAAAACAACAAAAAACCTATGTTTAGTTAGATTGATGTTACACCACCTTAAAAAAAAATAAATTGCACCTCTTAACCTAAACCAATAACCATAGCCTAAAATTACCTGAAATAATGCAAACACTGCTTTTGCAAAATTTTATTTGTATTTTTTTTTTTTTTTAAATGTAAAAACTCTTTATTGATCACAAGAAAAAAACAATACAAAGAGGTGCTGGGGCTGAGGGTGGGTGATGGCCCTGAGGGTGGTGGGGGGTTGGTGGTGCATTGCTGTGGATGAGGGTGGTGGGGGGTGGACTGGGGCTGGTGGGGGTTCAGGAAGGTTGTCCTTTCTCACCAATGGAATCTCAGGGCTCCAGGCAGGGCTCCAGGCAGGGCTCCAGGCAGGGCTCCAGGCAGGGCTCCAGGCAGGGCTCCAGGCAGGGCTCCAGTAGTGATGAACTGGACACCTTCTCTGATGAGATGTATTTATACCCCATCATTAATTGGGAGCAAACAAGATAATTGCTACAGCAAATATCTCATGCAGGATTCCGTTAACGGATTCCGCCTCTTAACGCAGAGCGCAGGAATCCGCTAACATAGGACACCATTATACACCTTGACGCATTCTAACGGAATCCGTCAAGGTGCGCTATTTTAACGATCCGAAAAACGTTACATGCTGTGTTCAATCCGCTAGACGCAGCGTCAAAATAACGCCGCTGCGTCGTCTAGCGGATGCAACGCAGACACTTGCGTTACAGTGCATCGTCCATACAACTCTATGGAGAATAGCGCGGTCCGTTAACGGACTGCGCTATTCTCCATAGTCACGGAATGCGCTGAACGCAAGTGTGAAACTAGCCTTATAATCCGCTGCGTTTTATAAATCCAAAAAATATGGTAAGTGCAACACTTGCTCTCATTTTTATGAACTGAACTCTATGATCTAATTTTGTTGGAACAAAAGTTGTTCAGAAATTTGTGCAAATGTGTGTAAGTGATCAACTCTTTGCCAAGATAATCCATCCACCTCTCAAGTGTGGCCTATCAAGATGCTGATTAGACAGCATGATTATTGCACAGCTGTGCTTTATGCTGGTCACAATATAAGGCTAGGTTCGCACACTGCGTCTTTTTGACGCTGCGTTTTTGTGAGTTTTTGGCCGCTAAAAACGCACAAAAACGCACCTGCGTCGAAAAAACGCATCAAAAAACGCATGCGTTTTTGCCGCGATTTGGTGCGTTTTTGGCTGCGTTTTTGATATCTGCGTTTTTCAAATGCATTGCATGGGTGGAAAACGCAGAAAAACGCAGGAAAGAACTGACATGTCCATTTTTTTTTTTAACTCAAAAACGCAGGTAAAAAAAAAACCAGATGTGTGCGGATAGCAAAAATGAAAACTCAGACTTTGCTGGGGAAGCAAAGTCCTGCAGTTTTGAGGCCAAAACCGCACCCGAAAAACGCGCAAAAACGCCGCAAAAAACGCACTGTGCGCACATAGCCTAAGACCACTCTAAAATGTGCAGTTTTTTTTCACACAGTACAATGCCACAGATGTCACAAGTTTTGAGTAAGTATGCAATTCTGCTGACTGCAGAAATGTTAATTTCTCTACCAAAAACTGCAGGTTATCCCTATATCCAAGGCCATTTGCACACAATGAGTATTAAGTGATTTTTTTTTTTTTTTACCTCAGTATGTGTAAAGGTACCGTCACACTAAGCAACTTACCAGCGATCCCAACAACGATAGGGATCGCTGGTAAGTTGCTAGGAGGTTGCTGGTGAGATGTCACACTGCAACGCTCCAGCGATCCCACCAGCAACCTGACCTGGCAGGGATCGCTGGAGCGTCGCTACACGAGTTGCTGGTGAGCTCACCAGCAACCAGTGACAAGCCCCCAGCGCTGCGTGGAAGATGCTGCGCTTGGTAACTAAGGTAAATATCGGGTAACCAACCCGATATTTACCTTGGTTACCACCGCACGTGCAGAGAGCAGGGAGCAGCGCACACTGAGCGCTGGCTCCCTGCTCTCCTAGTTACAGCACACATCGGGTTAATTACCCGATGTGTGCTGCAGCTAAATGTGCACAGAGCAGGGAGCAGCGCACAATGCTTAGCGCTGGCTCCTTGCTCTCCTACTTACAGCACACATCGGGTTAATTACCCGATGTGTGCTGCAGCTAAATGTGCACAGAGCAGGGAGCAGCGCACACTGCTTAGCGCTGGCTCCTTGCTCTCCTACTTACAGCACACATCGGGTTAATTAACCCGATGTGTGCTGCAGCTACATGTGCACAGAGCAGGAGGCAGCACAGGCAGTGAGAGCGGCGGAGGCTGGTATCAAAGGTAAATATCGGGTAACCAAGGACAGGGCTTCTTGGTTACCCGATGTTTACATTGGTTACCAGCCTCTGCAGAAGCCGGCTCCTGCTGCCTGCACATTTAGTTGTTGCTGTCTCGCTGTCACACACAGCGATCTGTGCTTCACAGCAGGACAGCAACAACTAAAAAATGGCCCAGGACATTCAGCAACAACCAACGACCTCACAGCAGGGGCCAGGTTGTTGCTGGATGTCACACTAAGCAACATCGCTAGCAACGTCACAAAAGTTGTTCGTTAGCAGCGATGTTGCTAGCGATGTTGCTTAGTGTGACGGGGCCTTTAGCCAAAACTAGATGTGGAACAGTCAGAGAAAAAAGTATAATAGAAACAAGTGCACCACCTCCTTTGGGTAAAAAATTGCCAAACACTTAAGGTGTGCACATGGCCTATAGGATATGTTAAAGGGAACCTGTCACCACTTTTTTGGCCTATAAGCTGAGGCCACCACCACCGGGCTCTTATATACAGCATTCTAACATGCTGTATATAAGAGCCCAGGCCGGGGGTAGAACATAAAAAACACTTTATAATACTTACCTAACAGTCGCACGGTGGGCCTTATGGGCATCTCCGTTGTCCAGCGCCACCTCTTTCGGCCATCTTTGTCCTCCTTCTGAAGCCTGGGTGCATGACACGGCTATGTCATACACACTCGCCGGTCCTGCGCAGGCGTGCTACAAAACTTTGATCTGCCCTGCTCAGGGCAGATCAAAGTACGCTTGCTCAGGACCTGAATGCCGGCGAGTGTGTATGACGTCGGACCTGTCATACACCGCGGCTAGATAAGAAGTAGCACAAAGATTGCCAAAAGAGGTGGCGCCAGCACTGGACAACGGAGATACCCATAAGGGCCACCACACGACCCTTAGGTAAGTATTCTAAAGTGTTTTTTATGGTATACCTCCAGCCTGGGCTCTTATATACAGCATGTTAGAATGCTGTATATGAGAGCCCGTTGGTGGTGGCCGCAGCTTATAGGCCAAAAAAAAGTGGTGACAGGTTCCCTTTAATAGCATTTCTAGACGTGGTAGATTGCCTTTAAGGAGCAAGATCCAGAGTTCTTAAGTTAACTTAGCAATTTTAGGTATTCAGAAATAATACATTGACTAGACTTGATTTCTGTACTTATTTTATTTAAATGTAGCCAGTTTACATACCAGCCAAAAAATACAGCAAATGGTCACAAGTAACAAAGCTTTGACTGTTTAATGTTTACTTTATTGTTGTAATAGGTAATCCTTAGCACCCAGGTGAAATGGTAGATTAGCAACTGGGAGGCAAGAGCCCAAAGTATGAGACAAAAACAGAAGTTTTCAGTACAATTAAAGGACTCTATAAAAATCAAAATTATGGTGTAGCAAGTTACATGAATGACAAAATGGACAAAAGTACAAAGATTCATAGAAAAGTAAAAAAAAATATAAAAAAAAATGAACTAATCTCAAACATACGGTTTATATTTTTCCCCACTGTTGAAGAAAAGGCTCACACCTTTACTTATATATTTGCAGCTTGGATTGCTGTTACATCTTATTCCAAAATACCATTTTTTCCTGATTTAAACAAAACAAGGAGGTAACAAAAACTATATCATGAAAACAACAGTGTAAATGCTGCAACAAATGTACAAAGTGCTACAAAAAAAACTTTGCTATAAAACAAAAACCCAAAGAAGTGGGTCCTGCCCTTCATTCCAGAAGATATCCAGGAAAAACAAAATTTAGTTGTGCAGATAGTGCATAAAAAAACCCCCACATCATCAACATTAGCAAATATTGGGCTCTAGAAATATCTGGAATTATTTTACAATAGTTCAACCCGAAGTATACATGCAGTAGATGGTGAAATGTGTATATGGCTGAAGACTCATGGTAAAAATACACATTCTTTTGAGTATTTTCCTGTGTAACTGTGCTCAATGTGAAAATCTGCAGCAAAATAGAATCTGAAAATAATTCACAGCATGGCATCAAATATGCTCAGATATTGGTGCTGTGGGGAGTATTTTTACCATACAATTTACTTTACAAAAATACTGCAAGAGTCCTAAGCTGTGCTTACTGCATATGGACTTACACAGATTCCAGCTGTATAAATGCATAGTCAGTTTAAAAATAAAATTGTGGCTACCCAAGGACAACACAGATGACTGAGATCTGTTTAAAAAAACAAAAAACAAAAAAACAAAAAAAAACAAACAAAAAACCTTGAAAGGACTGCACAGTTTAATATAAGTATTGTAAACATTATATAATGGAAAGCAAGATGAATGATTTGTTGAATATTGAGAAGGTATAGCAAGATCACAGCAAATGCAAGATCTGCGGCATCAGTTTCCCTACGCCGGCTTCATGCAATCTTTCCAGTTTTATTAAATGCTTTATCTATACCTCATTAACAAGAAGATTTGAAGTTAATATGAGTAACACTGCATTTACATTGATATTAGCACCATTGTATGGACTATATCTAACAACAAATAAGGTTTGTGTTTTACAATGGATGGTGATATTTCTCTGCTTTTGATAACTTATAAAAAAAAATTGGCACCAGTATTAAAAAGACTATTGGTCTTCAAGATATTTTTCATTAGGCAGGTTTCTTTGCATGTTATTTAACTAGAACTACTTCAAATCACAAGAAAGCCTTCTGTGTGAGGTAGTTATTTAAGAATACATCTCTTTTTTGAACTACGTGTTGCACATTATAAAGCTAAAAGTGTGTACATTAAAAAAATCTAACTCAAAAATAATGTGAAACAACTCAGCCTGGGACTAAACCCAAAGGCTGAAACCAAGTAAGCTAAAAGATTAACTAACTCAATAAATCTTTAAGTATAATGAGCATAAAAAAAAGACATTTAAAAGATGCCTTATATGAGGGACATATGTGGCCAAAAGAGAATGACTTGCTCACATTTGTAACAAGCACAATGGGGGAAAGTAGAGTATATATGGTTAGTGGTAAGTGCCCTACTGGGTGTTAGGTCTCAAGTACATTGTAAAATAGGCAACCAAATATTAGTATAGTAAGATAGGATACACCTTTTCTGTGAATCTTAAACACAGTATCTGGCCAGGTGTCCCTCCAACCAGACAGGCATTTTGTTCAGCTACTTCAGGGGGCGTGTCTGGAAAAAGCTGGGAAGAACGGGCGTCCGGGTGGAGGGATACCTTGCCAGACATTGTGTATATTAAGATTTACAGAAAAGGAATTTCCTATCTTACTATTATACCATGGTATATATGGTTGTGTCTTTTGCAATGTATTTTAGACCTAACACCATGTAGGGCATTTCCCAGGGTGGAAGCATATCACCACTAAGGATATATGCTCCTCTTTCCCCCATTGAATTGCTTACATTTGTTACCAGTACATTCTCTTTTGGCCACACATGTCCCTCATATAAGGCATTTTTTTAATTGTCTTTTTTATGCTCCTTATACTCAAAGATTAATTGATTTCATTAATCTTTTAGCTTACTTGATTTTAGCCTTTGGGTTTAGACACAGACTATTGGTATGTTTCATGTTTATTGAAGTGCAATGACAGCAATATGTCACTGTAAAGGACTTCATTTGCTCAAAAATAATAAAGCAACTTTTCTAATCTGGTGGAATGTTTAAATCACTTAAAATTGTAAGTGAATAAGAGCCTTCAGAATCTAGCTTTTTTTTTTATGGAACAAACACGAAAATAGAAAGTAATGGATAATTTATAGAAAATACACAAAAGCAAAAAAAAAAACCAAAAAACCTTTTAAAGCTGTGTGCCCACAATGAGTTTTTGCTGAGTTTATAACACCTCGTTATTTATAGAAATCTCGTGCCCACTGTGCTTTTTTCTTATTCAGCGTCATCTGACCTGCAGTATGTTTCAAATCCACAACTGTCAATTTCTCTTGCAAGTACGCTGAGTTATGTGCGGATATTTCCCATAGACTTGTAGGAGATGCAGAAAACCTGCCTATTAAAAACGCACAGGCGATTTTAGTAAGTTTCCACTGTGGAAACAAATCCAAAACGTATGTAGTCTGCACATGACTATCAAAGTTTCGTCCAAGCCAAAGGAAGCATCAAAAACAGCTTTATTTAAAACATGACACCAACAAGAGAAAAAAAAACTCATGCAAGTAACCCAATTTACTTAATTGGTGCAGAAAATCTGCAATGACAAAAACTCATCAAAAGCTTGTTGTGGGAACAGCCTTTATAATCAAAGCTGTATACATATGTGATATTCTGCTAAGAAAGCCATAGGCACAAGAAACACAGGCTGTGTAATACTAGAATGGATAAAAGGTACAGACTCCGGCAACAGGTTACAGGTACTTAGTACTCCCATAAAGTTGAGGGATCAATTGACTCTCCGTTGGCTTTAAGAACACCAGCATGATCTCCTTTGAGGTAGAGGCCATTCAGCTTTATTGCTACCTTGTTTTGGTCAAAGAACTCAAAGAAGAAATCTACCCGGGATGGGCTACTGCTGGTAACAGAAGTATCATTTCCCCCGGTCCAGTATTTTCCAGTGGAATCTAAGGTCAAAGAACAAAAAGCACTATGAAATCTAAAGAAATATACAACAAAATAGATTGAGATTTAGACTTTTTTAAATATTACATATTATACAATAACAAACTTTCACCACTCTATCTATAGTCCTAGATAGCAGAGCCCATGCACCCATATGAACAGGTTGCTGAGTGCACACGGGGAGGAGACAATTTTTTCCTATTTTATACAGTTCTTGAAGTGAAAAGTACACGAATCAGATTTACACACTTGATATTACAAAAATCTCAATACCGCTTTAAGTTTTATTGTGGCCCTTGTGAGTGGTTCAGTTGGACAGTGTGGTCCTCAGATCACAAGAGGCAGTATATATTTACTTTAATCTCTTTTCAATCATTATAGTGTAATTTTTTATGTTAGGACCCAACATTGTACATACTGTTACGTCTATGTTTGGAGCGAGGTCAGAAGCTGAGACTGCAACCTACCCAACAGATACCAGCTGCGCTATACAACCAGGATCTACCTACCTAACTATTGTTGCTGTTAACCCCTTAATTGCCACTATCAATCTGACTGCAGCATTTAAAGCGTGTGCCGTTCCATCTGTCCATCAGCCTCCGTGCGATGCAATTGTATGTGCCAATGAACTGCCACGGACCTGCCGAAGAGCTTGTGGCTGCCATGTCTGTATACTCAGCCTCTAACTAAAATTACAGGCCTCCGTGAAGTCCAGCCAGCTATTTACTATAACACTTCAGTATTGCAGTGCATAGATGTAAAATAGTGATTTATGAAAAATTTTAATTCATAATAGGCTTTAAATTGCATTGTAAAAGGTTTGCAATGGAAGTGGAATTTTTCACTAAGTAGTGTACAGATGGTCTTTTTGAGAACC
Organism: Anomaloglossus baeobatrachus; assembly: GCF_048569485.1. NCBI lineage: Eukaryota > Metazoa > Chordata > Amphibia > Anura > Aromobatidae > Anomaloglossus > Anomaloglossus baeobatrachus. The sequence continues at coordinate 39,990 of NW_027442276.1, forward strand.
ACCTACTGTACTTTGGAATCATTCAGCATGATAAGTTAACGTTTTTTTCTACCAGCCAGAAAGACTTCAATAGTCTAAAAGGTCAAAAGGAAGAATTGGTAGGTCAAGTTGAAATTGAATATCCATAGTAACGAATAGATATTTGCTATGGACACTAGTAAAATGTATTACTCAAAGATATTATTAGTTTAGCAATAATATCACCAACCCATGAATGGATATAAGTTGTATGTTACATACTCAACTGGCTTGGCCACCATGTATAGTTATGAACAACCTATAAATCGCAATGCTGGATCAGCAGGAAAAAATGTATTTAAATTTAGCCAGACTATATGGTAGTCAGAATGTCAGAAGCATTCTCAGAAGGCTGACGAGGACCTAGGACAAGAGAAGTCTCCTACCACTGATGATTTCCTACAACACCTGTCATATGTAAGACGCAATTGACTGTGACTATATGTTTTTATCTTCCACTAACAAACATTTTTCTATATGAAGAACCATTTCATTTTTTAATAATTTTTTGACATTTGAATAAATCCATTTGTTTTATCCTCAAGTTTTTCATCTCCTAATCCTCATTGTGAATCATACTGAATATTCACATCAGTCCTATTTTTAACAATAGAATAGAAGATTAGACGATTGCAGGATCAAGTTCCCCAAGGGGACTAAAAAATAAGGGGGGGGGGGGAGGAAATTAAAAAAAAAATGTATATATATATATATATATATATATATATATATATATATATATATATATATATATATATATATATATATATACATATACACACACACACACAATATATATATACATACATACACACACACATATATACATAAATTATATATACATATATATACATATATATATACATATATACATACATATATATATACATATATACATACATATACATACATATACATATATACATACATATATATACATATATATATATATATACATATATACATACATATACATATACATATATACATACATATACATATATACATACATATACATATATACATACATATATACATACATATATACACATATATACACATATATACATATATACACATATATACATATATATACATATATATATACATATACATATACATACATATACATATACATACATATACATATACATATATATATATATATATATATATATATATATATATATATACACACATTAATATATATATATATATACACATATACACTCATACATACACACCGTATTTTTCGCTTTATAAGACGCACTTTTGTTCCCCCAAATTTTGGGGGAAAGTAGGGTGTGCGTCTTATCAACCGAATAAACGGGGGGGGGGGGGGGGGTGTACATATATTTATTTTATATGCACATACACACACACACATATACATATACATATACATATACATATACATATACATATATATATATATATACATATATATATATATATATATATATACATATACACATATACACACACACACACACACTGCAGGGTCCACTCTTTGCGTTTGATCTTTTGCTCCCGCTCATATAACATACACAGCCGCTGTCCATCAGCAGCGTGGTGCTGAAACTGCATCACGCTGGGGCAGCGGGGCATATTATACCTGCCTGCCTCCTCCTTTGATCGCACATGATCCCCCCTGTGTTAGATATGGCCGCCGTGCTGCTGCCCATAGTAAAATAAAAAAAAAAAAAAGCTTTACTTACCTCCAGCGCTGATCTTCCGGTCTCCTGCTGCTGTTGTCTGTGATAAGGCACGCAGAGATGATATCACTCTGCCGTGCCGATCACATGACCGGCAGCAAGAACCAGGAAGTGGAGGAGGGAGGACACTGAGCTCAACTGTGAGGAGGGAGACACAGGGAGTACAGCGCTGAGAAGGTAAGGAAAGTGTTTTATTTTATTATGGGCAGCAGCATGGGGGGCATATCTAACACAGGAGATATGTGCCATCTATAGTAGCCATGGGCAGCACACATGGGGGGCATATTTAACAGGGGAGATGTGCCTTCTATAGTGGCCATAGGCAGCACAAATGGGTGCCATATCAAACACAGGGGAGGGAGGTGTACCATCTATAGGGGCCTTGGGCAGCACACATGGGGGACGTGTCCCAGCACAAGGGGGCTATATTCAATATAAGGGGGCCATATCCAGATTAAGGGGGGCTAATTTTAGGATGGGGGCTATGAGGGACATATACCCTATATATGATTTGTTAGACGGACACTGGCATTATAAGATGGACCCCATTTAACATAAAAAAATTTCTCTTTTCCTTCACCAAATTTGGGGGTGCGTCTTATAATCAGGTGCGTCTTATAAAGCGAAAAATACGGTAAATATACATATATACATTGTCCCCCTCTTTCTCACTGTAAAAAAAAAAAAAAAAGAAAATTTAAAAACAAACTTTTGAATTGCTGTGCAAGTAAAAGTACTTACAAAATACAAAAGTATTAAATACTGTAAGTGACAAAGAAAAGAATTGTTTAAAAGAACAGAGAGTCCTCAGTGGTTGATACCTTTTAATGGCTAACTGAAAAGATGGTAATAATTGCAAGCTTTCGAGACTACTCAGGTCTCTTCATCAGGCATGGTATAACACAAAATCTGAAGAGTCACGTATTTATACACAACAGGACTTAGAATAGTGCACTATTCTAAGTCCTGTTGTGTATTTACTGCACTATTCTAAGTCCTGTTGTGTATAAATACGTGACTCTTCAGATTTTGTGTTATACCATGCCTGATGAAGAGACCTGAGTAGTCTCGAAAGCTTGCAATTATTACCATCTTTTCAGTTAGCCATTAAAAGGTATCAACCACTGAGGACTCTCTGTTCTTTTAAACAATTTTTTTATCTCTACTGGCTAACACGGTACAAAGATATATTTTACTTGTAAAGAAAAGAATGTATTTTCTGGGTTGCTGCAGCTTCTCAAAAAATGCAAAGAAGTGCACCTAAAAATGGTGATAAAAACAATGTCAGCTCACCACATTTACAAACACTTTTTTTTGTAAATCCTCACTACTTTAGCAGATAATTGAATTCATTCCATGTTAGAATAAATTTCAACAACAAAAAAAAGGCATAACTACCTACACAGCCATAAATGACACTTGTACAACTGTTATTGTGATCTCTGGCTCCATACATACACTTCCCTGTACACATACAAAAATAACCCTAAGCAATTAAAACTAATTATCTGCATGCAGAATTTAACAACATAAAATGCATTCAGTTTATACTTAAAAAAAATGCCAACCTTTGAGGTTGTAGGCGCCATCACTAAATTCCAGTTGAAAAATGTCATAATTTGATCGATTACAGTCTAAGGTCCCGGTCATTTTACGGCAACCTATGAAGCCATGCTCTCCCCTTAAGACAATTAGTGGACGGTTAATAAGTTTCATCAAGAATTGTTCAGCTTCCACTGGGAAGAAAAAAAACAAAAACAAATCATTACAAAGCTATAGAAAAATGGCAGATATACACCACAACAATAATGAATATCAAATTTGTATTTGTAACTTGGGGCTCTTATGACAAGGTTACATCTAACTTGAAAGGACTAGGTTTCTAGTGGCAGTGTCCAGCCAGTATAAAACGTAGAGCCAGGGGGAAAGCATTTAAACTCCTTGCAGATGTAGTCTTTGGTGGGATTTACACCCAGGAACCCAGCGCTGCCAATGTTTCTAGCTTTTTTTTTAATCTTAAAACAAAAAAAAAAAAAACAAACAACTTTGTAGTAGATCAGCACCACAAATATGATGCACCAAAAATGCAAATTTGGAGACTTAACATTCTGGCGTTATAAATTTTGTTTTCCCGTGTAAATTATTATTATTATTTATTATTATAGCAGCATTAATTCCATGGCGCTTTACAAGTGAAAAGGGTATACATAAAAAAAAAAAAAAAATAGTACAACAAATCATTAACAGTACAAAAGAGACTGGTACAGGAGAGAGGATCCTACCTGCGAGGGCTCACAGTCTACAGGGAATGGGTGAGGGTACAATAGGTGAATAAATTGATCGCTTTCTTCAAGCAATCATCTTTAAAAAGGTTTATTGAGAACACCACAATGCAAAATCTCCTGCATAGTTTTGCTATATACAGCTCTGGCAAAAATTAAGAGACCACTTCCAAATTTTCAGTTTTAATTTTTTTTTCCTTACAGGTATATTTGAGTAAAATGTAAATTGTTCTTTTTTTTTCTATAAAAACTACTGACAACATGTCTCCGAATTTCCAAGCAAAAAATGTATTTATTTTCTGAAAATGATAACAGAGATAATAGTGGAAAAGGGTTTCTATACCGCGCCAATGATCACAAGTCTGGATGTCGGATTGATGTGGCTTTATTGCAGCACCGGTCTATGCGTTTCAGGAGCTCTGCTCCCTTCCTCAGGACCATAGAAACAACATCAAATTTGGTCCTGATTTAATGTTGTTTCTATGGTCCTGAGGAAGGGAGCAGAGCTCCTGAAAGGCGTAAACCGGTGCTGCAATAAAGCCACATCAATCCGACATCCAGACTTGTGATCATTGGCGCGGTATAGAAACCCTTTTCCACTATTGTCTCGGTTATCAGCCTCCCTGGGTTGCCGCTGCCTGGATCCATTTCTAAATGCGATTGTAGTAGTTGTGACTTTCACAACTACGGTTGGTGAGTACATTTGCTCCCCTTTTCTATTGCCCTGTGCCTATAAGGGTAAGACCCTATTGCGCTTTATTTTTCCACAGATCTTCTTCTCATTGCATTTTCTGAAAATGAGAAATTGTTAAAATAACAAAAAAATGCATTGCATTATTTGAGGTCTGAAAGCAAAGAAAAAAAGTTCATAATCATTTAGAAACAACAATGCTAATGTTTTAACTCCGGAAGAGTTCAGAAATCAATATTTTGGGGGGGGGGGGGAGGGGTTGGGCTGAAGCCCAATGGAGTAAGACTTGTCTGGACTAGCTCCTTCCTGAAACCTCCAAAGGAACAGGGAGTCTGATTTTTTAAAACTCAGATTTCCCACAAAAGCAATAGAAACACTTCTGGAACACTCTGGGAACAAGTTGGACCAATTTTTTGAGCTTTAGGCCCTGTGCGCACTTACCGGATTTTGCAGCGGATCTTCTGCGGATTTGCTGCATGTTTCGCTGCAGTTCATAACATCTCTGCAGTGAATCACCAGAAAAACCTATGGGAAAAAAAAATCCTGTGCGCACTAGGCGGATTTTGACAGCTGCATGTTTTGCTGCGGGATTCCCGCAGCAAGCAACTGCATGTCAATTCTTTTCCGCACGTCGCTGCGGAATTTCACTCCATTGACTCCAATGTAATCGTGAAATCCCGCAGGGAATAACGCAGGCAGCTGCGTTTTCCTGCGTTATTCCCTGCGGTATTTCGCGGTTTACCTGCGGTAATTTACATCGCTGCCCTGCGATTTGCAGGGGAAGTGATGTCATTACAGGAAGAGGAAGCGGAGGAGAGAGTAATCACACACACACACACACATATATATATACAGACATCCCAGACATAGAACACAGACACACATCAGACACAGACATACAATACACACAGATAATACCACGCATATAACCCCAGCTAGGCGGGAACTAGCTCAGTTTGGTGTAAAAGCAGTAGGAAAAGGATAACCAAAACCACAAGCGCGGGAGCTGTGTCCCCCAATGAAAGGCTCCAAGAAAGACATTTTACGGTGAGTACACAAAAATGTCCTTTCCTTTCTCGCCTTTTCATTGGGGGACACAGACAGTGGGACATCCCAAAGCAGTCCCTGGGTGGGAACTGAACTATTAACAGTGTATAACATCAGACTAAGAGCTGACTAACAACTGCAACTGCAGTGAACACATCAAAACACTGTCAAGAACCGAGCAGTGGCCACTTATAAATGGGCCGCTTGAAGGACTTGTCTTCCAAGAGCAGCATCCGCGGAGGCATGCATATGCACTCTGTAGAATTTTGTGAACGTGTGCACACTGGACCAGGTAGCGGCCTCGCAAAGTTGGGCCGCCGAAGCCTGATGGCGGATAGCCCAGGAGACACCCACTGCTCGTGTAGAGTGGGCCCGCACAGATTGAGGGGGAATGGCACCTCGTGCTTTTTATGCCTCACAGATGGCAGTCCTGATCCATCGAGAAATCGTGGATTTAGACGCCAGGTTGCCCTTTTTGTGTCCTACTGGGAGGACGAAGAGGGCATCGGACTTGCGCAACGGCGCTGTTCTGGAGATGTAGGTCCGCAAAGCTCTGACAAGATAGAGTGTGTGAAGGGCTTTCTCAAAAAGAGTGGACCGGGGCCGGGCAGAATGACGGCAACACAATGTCCTCGTTAAGGTGGAAAGAGGATACGACCTTCGGAAGGAAGACAGGGGAAGGCCGAAGGACCACCTTATGATGGAATATCAGGTAAGGTGAGCGACAGGAAAAAGCTGCCAGTTTGGACACTCGCCTGATAGAGGTAATAGCGACTAAAAAGGCAACTTTCCAAGACAGCCGTTGAAGAGAGATTTCTCTCAGAGGTTCGAAAGGAGGAAGTTGAAGGACTCCCAGAACCAGATTCAGATCCCAGGGATCTAAGGGGTGGCGATAAGGAGGGACCAAATGCACTACCCCTTGAAGAAAGGTACGGACCTGAGGGCGAGAAGCCAGCTGCTTCTGGAAAAAAAAAAAAAAAAAAAAAAAAAAAAAAAAAAAAAAAAAAAAAAAAAAATCGACAAGGCAGAAACTTGTCCTTTAATGGAACTGAGAGCAAGACCCGAGTCCAGACCGTCTTGCAGAAAAGAAAGAACATTAGGGATTGAAAAGGTCAGGGGCGACCGATTATGACGGTCACACCAGGAAAGATAGGTCTTCCAGGTCCTGTGGTAAATGCTGGTGGAGGAAGGCTTCCGAGCATTAAGCATGGTATGAACTACCCTGGAAGAAAGACCAGATTTTGGCTAGAATCAGGGATTCAAGCGTCACGCTGTCAAATGCAGCTGTGCTGAATTCTGGTGGAATATTGGACCTTGCGACAGAAGATCCGGGCAGTCGGGAAGACGCCAGGGAGTCGCTGAGAAGTTGGAGGAGCTCTGGATACCAGGTTCTCCTGGGCCAGTCCGGGGCCACGAGGATCACCGGGATTCCCTCCGCTTTGATTTTCTTGATTACTCTCGGAATGAGAGGAAATGGAGGGAAGATGTAGGGCAGGCGAAACTACGACCATGGAAAGACTAGGGCGTCGGAGCCGAGCGCTAGCGGGTCTCTCGACCGAGATATGAAGGGACGTATTTTGGCATTCATTCGAGACGCCATGACGTCCACATCCGGGAGTCCCCAACGAAGAGTGATCTGATGGAACACTTCGTCGTGGAGGGACCATTCCCCTGCCGCTAGACCTTGCCTGCTGAGAAAGTCTGCGGCCCAGTTGTCTACCCCAGGAATATGGACAGCTGAAATAATGGGGATGTGCTTCTCTGCCCAAAGAAGAATCCTGGATACCTCCATCGCTGCCTTGCTGCGAGTTCCTCCCTGACGGTTGATGTAAGCCACGGCCGTGGCATTGTCTGACTGGATCCGAACAGGGAGGCCCAATAGTAGGGGTTGAAAATTCTGAAGAGCCAAAAATATGGCTCTGATCTCCAGAACATTGATGTGCAGAGAGCGCTCGGAAGGAGACCAGCGTCCCTGAACAGTGTGGTGGAGAAACACCGCCCCCCAGCCTATCAGGCTGGCATCCGTCGTGACTACCTGCCAGTGGACCGGGCGGAAGGACTTCCCTTGAGATAGGGATGAGGCTTGAGTCCACCAGACGAGGGAGCTGAGCGCAGACAGAGATAGGCGGACTGACCGGTCCAGGGAAGCTGGATTCTTGTCCCAGGAGGATAGAAGATCCAGTTGTAGAGGGCGCAGATGGAGTTGGGCGAAGGACACTGCTTCTATGACCGCCACCATCTTGCCTAACACTCATTCCATTCCGAAGGGATGTGTGATTGTGAGAGCGGAGGGATTCGGCAGCCCGGATCAGGGAAGACCTCTTTTCCTCTGGAAGAAAAACCCGGGACTGAGCCGTGTCTATCATCATACCTAGAAAGGTGATGCGCTGATGAGGAATGAGGGATGACTTTTTGAAGTTGATAAGCCACCCTAGCCTTGACAGCGTGTCTAGGCAAATCTGCACGCTTTCTGAGCAAACGTGAAGAGAGCTCCCTTTGACAAGAAGGTCGTCCAAATAGGGAACGACCAGGATGAATCTGGGGTGGAAAATGGACATGACGGCCGCCATGACCTTTGTGAAGACCCGAGGCACAGTGGCCAGCCCAAAGGGCAGGGCCCTGAATTGGAAATGACGGTGTCCTACGGCAAAGCGAAGGAACCGTTGATGAGACACACACATGGGAATGTGTAAATAAGCATCTTAAACATCTATAAAAGCTAGGAATTCTCCAGGTTTCATGGCGGCTAGTACTGCTCTTGATTCCATTCGGAAAGTTCGAATCCGTACGGATTTGTTCAGCCGTTTGAGGTCCAAGATAGGGCGGACAGAGCAATCTTTATTGGGAACGACAAAAAGGTTTGAATGGAAACCTTTGCCGCGCTGTTCCAGGGGCACTGGAATGATAACATTTGCTTTCTGTAAAGAGGCTATGGCCTGAAATAAGGCCTGACTTTGCGTTTTGGACTTTGGAAGACAAGAACGCAGAAACCTGTTGGCCGGCAGAGAATTGAAATCGATTTTGTAACTTGAGGTGACGATTTCTCGAACTCAAGCATCGTGAGTGTGGTCTAGCCAGATATCCCGAAAAAGCAGAAGCCGCCTTTCCACAGGAGTCGGATCTGCGGGATACCTGGCGTCATGCTGAGGGGGCCTGTAGAGAGCGAGGTCCTTTGGGTTTAGGTTGCTTGGAGTGGGAACGCCAAGAAGAGCCCCTTGAGGGACCAGATCCTCGATCTGAGCGTTGGGACGGTCCTTGGGCCGATGGTTTTTGGGGGGCAGGCCGAAAGGACTACCTGCACCAAGAAGATTTTTTGAAATTTTTGGCTACAGGCCGCTTTTGTGGTAGAATGGTACTTTTACCACCCGTCGCCTCAGATATGAGTTTGTCCAGGGATTCACCAAACAGACGAAGACCCTGGAAGGGAAGTGTGGACAGGGACTTCTTGGAGGCACTGTCCACATTCCATATTTTTAGCCACAGAACCCTGCGGGCAAAGACAGCATTGGCTGCCGTTAGGGCTGACCAGCTAGCTGCATCCAGGGAAGCCGTGAAGAAAATTAGAGGCTAGAGAGAACAAAATCAAGAATCTCAAGGGCCTCTGGAGGAATATTGCAAGGGCGAAGCCACTTGCGCAGGTTCCTACTCCACACGCTCATAGCTCTTGCCACCCATGTCATGGCAAACAGGGGGCGCAGAGAGGAGCCCGAAGCCTGGAAAATAGGTTTGACCGCAGCCTCAACTGCGCGGTCGGATGAGTCCTTGAGAGACGCGTTGTCTGAAACAGACATAACCGTGTGTTTAGCCAGTCTGGATACTGGCGGATCCACAACGGGGGGAACCGACCAGGGCTTAACCATTTCTGGAGGAAAGGCATAAGCGAATGAAGGAGGATTTTTTATTAAACCTTCTATCAGGGTGATCCCACCGTTTAGATATGATTTGATGAAAAATCAGACCTGGGCAAAGGACTTAGGAGGCTTCTTGGCTCGCTTGATTGCCGACTGAAGTCGGGTCCGAGGGCTGATCAGAAATCGACAGTGATTGACAGCCGCTATTAAAAGTTTCTTCCATATGCCTAGACTCAGAAGGGACATCTGAATCAGAGTCAGAGTCTCGGGAATCGCGACTACTAAAGGTCACGGAGCCCGAGTCAGACTGACCATCGTGTGAGTCAGACGAGGCGGAGCGGTCGCAATGGCGCTTTTTGGAGACAGCCTTTTTACGTACTGGGGATGATACACCAGACGAAGGCGGGCTCCTCTGAGGGAGCTGAGCCGGGGGGAGGCTGTGGGAGCCAGTGGAAGGCTGAGATATCTGAGCGGCCAGGTCATCTAACCTTTTAGACATCAGAAGAGCCCATGCAGGGATAGCTTCATCAGACGGGGGTGCTGCCTGAACGGTGGCCGGGGCCGAACCCACAGACTGCACGACCCCCTGGTCCGGCAACGCCTGTTGTGACATTGTTGTAGGGGCATCGCAGCCCCGGCAGAGTAGATAGCTTCGACCATTGGGAAACGAGCTTCCACAGGTGGTACAAGCATAGTACAGGTCCATAGAGTATGCCTGGGAAGCTTTATCACCCTTGCGGTTTTTACGCATGTCAGCAACAAACGTATAATTATACTGTGAGCCTTTAGCAGTATTACACTGTGGGTGAGGAGCTACTAGCAGTATTAGAAAGGGACTGCTATACAGAGCTGGTATATACGAATAGTAAATTGGCATACACTGCCAGTCAGTATATACCTGCAGGCACAGACAGTATATACCGCTAAAAGCTGATATACACCGCCAGCCAGCAGACACACACCGCTAGAAAGACAGCGATATACCACTGAGCAGAGCGGTATATAGTGCTGCAGAGTTGCAGAGCCAAGGAGGTGATCTCACCCGTGTCTGCTCCCCACATGTAATGGCGTCCAGTGTTCTCTGGCAGCATGGAGGGGAGAGACGGCCCACTAGAGGGAGCGGCTTCTGGAGCAGTAGAGGGGGCGTTGCTAAGAATGCAGGCCAAAGCCGGGAGCTAAATTTATGATACTTCCCCGGGAACACGGCCTGCATCGCCCCACCGGCGCCTCCTCAGGTGGCGGTTGGATGCAGTGGACGGGTACACGTAGTCTCCCTACCTGCTCTTGCTCCGTCTGAAGACGCGTCGGTCCTGGGATGCAGAGATCTCGGGGACGCATCTTCGGCTCAAGGCTAGCAGGTGCTCGGCTCTGCTTAGCCCTCTGGAGCTACCTCTGTGAGGTGCTTCCAGGGAGCCTGGAGGGGTACGCAGACCCGACCACTTGGGCGCGAGGGAAGACTGACGGCTTTTGCACGCCAGGTTTCCTCTGACCGTAAGCGGGGGGAACGAGGGTGAGCACACCCTGGTATTGCCCCATAGTCAAAAATAGAATAAAATCACAAAGAAAAAGAAATAAACAAAAAACATGAGCTGGCCTGGGGCTCAGGCCAGACGTGTCAGCCTCACTGCTGACACTAAAAAGAACTGAGCTAGTTCCCGCCTAGCTGGGGTTATATGCTGTGGGAGGAGGAGCTAACTTTTTTAAACCTAGTGTCAAGCCTCCCCTGGAGACACCATATAACCCACTGTCTGTGTCCCCCAATGAAAAGGAGAGAAAGGAATCCTTTATTTTCAATAAAACACAAGCCTCGTTCACCCTTTTATTAACCCCTCCCGAAACAAAGCTCCGACGTAATCCAAAGCTCCTGCGTCCTGCGATGCTTGTATCTAGCCGCGACTGACCCAGACACTGCTGAATGCAGCCTCGCAGCGAGACAGCAGAGGTAACTCCAGGGCATTTCCCACGGCCGGTAATGTGAACTCACTGCCGACTGCATTTCTCATGGAGTGTGCTCACAGGGACTCTATCCCTCTATCGATATATCCTTCTATCTATCCCTCTGTCTGTCTATTCTTTATCCATTCTTCTGTCTATTTCTCTATCTGAGAATGAAATGACTTTTTTTAATGTGCTTTATTGCATTGAATGCAATAAAGCACATGTACCAACCCGCATGTGGCAAAACCGCGGCAATACCGAGAACAATACCGCAGCAAACCGCATGCGGTTTTCGGGTGCGGTTTGCCGCGGTTTTTTACCGCGGGTGCGGTAATCGTTGAATACCTGCGGAATTTTCTTGAGAAAATTCCATTTTCCAGTGCGCACAGGGCCTTAACCCTTGGATTTTGGACTTATCACTGGAACAAAGCAGAAGGGGCCCAGGAATAAGTGAGGAAGCAGTGTGGCATCAAAAGCTTCCCCAGCTGGGTTGAGGCTCTGCAACACAGCTCTTCTGAAGACAAAAAAGGAAAAACCATCCTCAGTAAGTAATAGACATTATTTCTCCCCCATATAGGTCTGAATATTTTTCCTATATGCGGATCTTTAAAGTACAGCTGAGATATATTGTGACAGTGGTGAAGATCTAGCAGAGCTTGGTCTGCTGTGCTTGTCCTTTAGTACTACCAGCTCATTTTTGACAAGGCACAAGCTCTGGGACTTCTTTTCTTTTGTGACATTCTTAGTATCTAAATACAACAACCTGGACTCCTACTGGGACTGTGCTGATATTCAAATTTGCTAGGCTGCATGCTGAGCTGATGAGAAAGTTGGTCCTGTCTAAAAGCCCAGTCACACACGACTTACCAGCGATCCTGAAAACGATGCGACCTGATAGGGATCGCAGGTAAGTCGCAGGTGAGATGTCACAGTGTCAGATCTTACCAGCGATGCAGGAACAATACAGGTCGCAGTAGCGACCTGTATAACGACCTCAGCAGTCACTGTGACCCTGTCACAAAGTGTCAAACACAGCGATGTGTCCTGCCCAGCAGGACATCGCATTTGTTTTCATATATTTTTATTAAAATAAGGTTAACAAAATAACATATCAAATCCACACAATCAAGATATTGTCATGCGTAGCATACCATTATTTGAATACATGTGGGGATCTATTGTATGAATAAAACTTTTCATCTGGGGGGAAAGGTATAGGAAAAGAGAAAGGGGAGGGGGAGGTAAACAATTACTTTATTGGGGATGAAAAGGGGAGGAGGGTCAAGGCAAGGAAAAACAAGGTGAAGAGGGAGTGGGTAAAAGGAAGAACAATGAACTTAAACAAATCTCAACCATGTTAACAGGCTTCCATTCTAGGAATATAAGCATATTGTCAAGAAAGCATGACTGAAGGTTTGAATAAAAGGATTCATATTATAAAAAAGGTTTTTAAGTAGTTATAAATATTTATGTAATACCTTGTATAAAACTATTCCAGTGATCCCATCTTCGGTAATAGGAGGCAAAGGCATTGTTAATGGTACCAAAGTACTTATCGAAGTTGTTGTGAAGAGAAGTAGTCTCTGAGATAGTGGGCACCGCAGGTTTCTTCCAATTAGAAGCTATAAGATTTCTAGTAACTAGAAATACATGAGTTAGGATAGGTTTATATAGAGGGTCAAATTTTTCCAAATTAAGTGAAAGCAGGACCATTTGGGGAGTTACCTGAATTGTGGAGTTAGTAATCTGATTAATCAGACTGGAAATATTTTTCCAGAGACTCTTCAATCTGGGACAACTCCAGAAAATGTTAAGTAGAGTACCTCTCTCATCACAATCCCTCCAACATAAAGGGGATGTCTCTCTATTAAATTTAGCAAGTCTACATGGAGTGAGATCCCAACACGAGAGAATTTTGAAGTGAGATTGATGGACAGAGGCACATGCATTTGAAGAATAGGTTAGTGAAATGGATTTCTGCCATTCCTCATCCGTAAAGCTCTTACCCAAATCCATTCTAGCATATATTTGCTTTTGTGGAATGTTAGATCATTATTGAAGTGGTTATAGATATTTTTACAACACCATAGGGACATTTTGCTTGGGTTACAGAATAACATGCAGGTTATTTCAGAAAGGGGGTTTGTAAATAATAATTTTGTCTTTAAAATTTCCGTAAATTTGATGAGGGCCTTAAAGTCAGAGTATGGGAGCTTGTGTTTGATCTTTATATCCAGGAAGTTTATAAAGTCTTTCCCGTTAAAGATGTCTCCAACCGTTTTTAGATTTGACTCCTGCCATGTTGAGGGAATTTCTGAGTTATCGCCAACATTTTTAGGGGAGTATTTCTAAGAAGATGATTTTTATTAAGATTAGTCGGAGTTTTGGCCAAAGTTTTCCATGCTCTTATTGTAGCGTATAAAGTAGGGGAGTTTGGAGGTGGGATAGAAGGGTTGATTAGGTGAGTTAAAATTAAAGATTTTATGGGTTGGTAATTAACAGAGGACATCTCTAAATCCATCCAAGGAAATAAATTGCTTTCCTCTATTAGCCTCTGACTCTGTTTAATTAGGTTAGAAAGATGATAGTTTTTAATATTGGGGAGCCCTATACCTCCCATTTTTTTCTGTTTGAGTAAAATGTTTTTGTTCACTTTTGGCCTTTTATAGTTCCAAATAAAGTCACTAATTTCTTTTTGGAGTTTGTTTAATTGATTTGCCGGGATCATTAACCCCTTCACCCCCGGCCACTAAAACACCCTAATGACCGGGACATTTTTTGCAATTCTGACCAGTGTCACTTTGACAGGTTATAACTCTGGAACGCTTCAACGGATCCTGGCGATTCTGACATTGTTTTTTCGTGACATATTGTACTTCATGTCAGTGGTAAATTTAGGCCGATACTTTTTGCGTTTATTTGTGAAAATTTAGGAAATTGTGCGAAAATTTCGAAAATTTCGCAATTGTCAAACTTTGAAAATGTATGCCCATAAATCTGAGAAATAGGTCACACAAAATAGTTACTAAATAACATTTCCCACTTGTCAACTTTACATCAGCGCAATTTTCGAAAGAAATTTTTTTTTCGTTAGGAAGTTAGAAGGGGTCAAAGTTCATCAGCAATTTCTAATTTTTCCAACAAAATTTACAAAATATTTTTTTTTTAGGGACCACATCACATTTGAAGTGCCTTTGAGAGGCCGAGGTGACAGAAAATACCCAAAAGTGACCCCATTCTAAAAACTGCACCCCTCACACTGCTCAAAACCACATCCAAGAAGTTTATTAACCCTTTAGGTGCGTCACAGGAACCAAAGCAATGTGGAAGGAAAAAATGAAAATTTTACTTTTTAACACAAAAATGTTACTTTAGCCATAAAATTTTCATTTTTACAAGGGAGAAAAGAGAAAGGGCACCCTACAATTTATTGTGCATTTTCTCCTGAGTACGCTGATACCCCATATGGGGTAAAAATCAATTGTTTGGGTGCACGGCAGAGGTCGAAAGGCAAGGAGCGCCATTTGAATTTTTGAACACAAAATTAGCTGCACTCATTAGCGGACGCCATGTCAGGTTTGAAGACCCCCTGAGGTGCCTAAACAATGGAGCTCCCCCACAAGTGACCTCATTTTGGAAACTAGAGCCCTCAAATATTTTTTCTAGATGTTTGAGGAGCACTTTGAACACCTGGGGGCTTCACAGAAGTTTATAACGTTGAGCCGTGAAAAGAAAAAATTTTTTTTTTACCACAAAACTGTTGCTTCAACTAGGTAGCTTTTTTTTCACAAGGGTATCGGGAAAAAATGCAACATAAAATGTATTGTAAAATATGCAAAAGGTAACAAGTATTTATTAAATAGTAAGCAATTCATTACAAAAAATATCGTGGAGAAGATGAGAAAGCATGACATACAACCTGGCACAGTGGATAATATCACAGTTAATACAAAAAACTGCACAAATGGCTGGAATGGTAAAATGCAATACAATAACAGCATAAATACATGGTCAGTCTAAAGAACATACCCAGTGCAGCCAATTTAACCAGGAGTAGAAAGATAAAGTGCCAGTAGTGCAGAGGACAGAGGTCTGGATACCCCCCTAGGAAGGGTAACGCGCGTTTCGCGTGTAAGGAGTAACACGCTTCATCGGACCGTGAGGGATATGGTTTTCTCCGTTACCGGAAGTGCTAAATAGGCCGGGTGACCAGTCACATGATCTTTACTAGCCAATGAATGGTGAAGAAGTCGGCGCATGCGCGGTCGGCGCAGGCGGCCGGGGATGCGCGCACGGCGTCAGGCAGGGCGCGCACGAGAGGAGGCATAGCTCCCAATCCTGCACGCCGTTACCTGGGAGACGCCGTCGGGCAAGCCAGGACGCCAAGCGCGGACCGCGCATGCGCACAAACACACCATCCACGTCGGGAAGGTAACAACTGAAGATAATATGCTAAGTATATAAACATAGATGATACCCGCCGGGCAACAACAGTAGGCCACATAAAAACATAAGAATTGGTCCAATCAAAGAGTGAGAATAAATGCATACAATAGTGGGCATGATGTTAGATATCCGTGGCGAGTACACATACAGAGTCCAAAAAACTCAGAAGTAGATTCTTCAAACCGACAGTGGTGGTTGCATGCCGATCACACAGGACGGAGAAAAAGAACTATGAAAAATAAGAAAAAATTAAGAACAATTAAAAACATAAAATTCTGGAACATGTCTCCGTCTTATATGTTTTTATGTGGCCTACTGTTGTTGCCCGGCGGGTATCATCTATGTTTATATACTTAGCATATTATCTTCAGTTGTTACCTTCCCGACGTGGATGGTGTGTTTGTGCGCATGCGCGGTCCGCGCTTGGCGTCCTGGCTTGCCCGACGGCATCTCCCAGGTAACGGCGTGCAGGATTGGGAGCTATGCCTCCTCTCGTGCGCGCCCTGCCTGACGCCGTGCGCGCATCCCCGGCCGCCTGCGCCGACCGCGCATGCGCCGACTTCACCATTCATTGGCTAGTAAAGATCATGTGACTGGTCACCCGGCCTATTTAGCACTTCCGGTAACGGAGAAAACCATATCCCTCACGGTCTGATGAAGCGTGTTACTCCTTACACGCGAAACGCGCGTTACCCTTCCTAGGGGGGTATCCAGACCTCTGTCCTCTGCACTACTGGCACTTTATCTTTCTACTCCTGGTTAAATTGGCTGCACTGGGTATGTTCTTTAGACTGACCATGTATTTATGCTGTTATTGTATTGCATTTTACCATTCCAGCCATTTGTGCAGTTTTTTGTATTAACTGTGATATTATCCACTGTGCCAGGTTGTATGTCATGCTTTCTCATCTTCTCCACGATATTTTTTGTAATGAATTGCTTACTATTTAATAAATACTTGTTACCTTTTGCATATTAGCCACTTTTTGTCCTCCTGTTCTTGAATGCTGCCTGTGGTGTGCATCTTCTTCCACGGTTTATTCTAATTGCTTTTTCCGTGGTTTTCTCCAATTGAGATTATGTTTTGTGCCTAATGGATTGCTATGGTATTTTATAAAATGTATTGTCCATTTTCTCCTGAGTACGCAGATACCTCATATGTGGTGGAAATAAAATGTTTGGACACACGGCAGTGCTCGGAAGGCAAGGAGCGCCATTTGAATGCAAAATTAACGTTTTTAGACCCCCCACCATGGTGCCTAAACAGTGGAGATCCCCCACAAATTACCCCACTTTGGAACTAGACACCTCAAGGAATTTATCTAGATGTTTAGTGAGCCCCTTGTACCCCCAGGGGCTCCACTGAAAGTTGATAACGTTGAACCGTGAAAATTTCTTTTTTTTAAATTTTTTTTTTTAAATTTTTGCAGCAACAAGGTAGCTTTTTTTTTTTTCTTTTTACAACGGTATCAGGAAAAAATGCACCATAAAACGTATTGTGCAATTTTTCCCGAGTACGCAGATACCTCACATGTGGTGGAAATCAATTGTTTGGGCGCATGGCGGGGCTCAGAAGACAAGGAACGCCATTTGACTTCTCAAACGCACAGACGCAGTGCACTGATCGGCCGCTGCAGGAGGCACGGTCGGATGAGATACAAAAAGCACTGGGGATACGGAAAAAAAAAAAAAAAGTCACGCCAAAAATTGAGCAGGGATGTTGATCCGCGCTCAGCGGGACGCACGGACAGATGCGATGGGGATACGGAAAAAAAAGTATCGCATCTGTCCGTGCGTCCCGCTGAGCGCGGATCAACATCCCTGCTCAATTTTTGGCGTGACTTTTTTTTTTTTTTCCGTATCCCCGACGCTTTTTGTATTGCATCAGTCCGTGCGTCCCGCCGAGCGCTGATCAGGGATGCACATAACGGATCGGCATCCCTGCTCAATTTTTGGCGTGACTTTTTTTTCTGTATCCCCGATGCTTTTTGTCACGCCAAAAATTGAGCAGGGATGCCGATCCGTTATGTGCATCCCTGATCAGCGCTCGGCGGGACGCACGGACAGATGCGATACAAAAAGCGTCGGGAATACGGGAAAAAAAGTCCCGCCGAAAACTGGCCACGGATGCAGATACGTTATCTGCATCCCTGATCAGCCCTCGGCGGGACGCACGGACGCATGAGGTGTTAAAATAGAAAGGGGATAGAGGAAAAAAAAAAAAAAAGTTATACTCACAGTACCCAGAGGATTAGCAGGAGGAACAGAAGGCAAGGAACAGCTTTACAGCAGCAGCCAGCAGGCAGGAAAGTTGGACAGCTCAGCAGAAGACCCAGGAAGAAGGACCCAGCGATGGAGGCAGATGTGATCGGCCGGTGAAGCCTGGAAAGAGGGGGACGGGGGCGGCAGATCGGGATATGTCTGGGGGGGGGCAGATCGGGATATGAATGGGGGGGGCAGATCGGGATATGTCGGGGGGGGGGGCAGATCGGGATATGTCGTGGGGGGGGGGGGGGGGGCAGATCGGGATATGTCGTGGGGGGGGGGCAGATCGGGATATGTCGGGGGGGGGGGGGGGGGGGGCAGATCGGGATATGTCGGGGGGGGGGGGGGGGGGGCAGATCGGGATATGTCGGGGGGGGGGGGAAGATCGGGATGGGGGGGGGGCAGATCGGGATATGTCTGGGGGGGGCAGATCGGGATATGTCTGGGGGGGGCAGATCGGGATATGTCTGGGGGGGGGCAGATCGGGATATGTCTGGGGGGGGGCAGATCGGGATATGTCTGGGGGGGGCAGATCGGGATATGTCTGGGGGGGGCAGATCGGGATATGTCTGGGGGGGGGCAGATCGGGATATGTCTGGGGGGGGCAGATCGGGATATGTCTGGGGGGGGCAGATCGGGATATGTCTGGGGGGGGCAGATCGGGATATGTCTGGGGGGGGCAGATCGGGATATGTCTGGGGGGGGCAGATCGGGATATGTCTGGGGGGGGCAGATCGGGATATGTCTGGGGGGGGCAGATCGGGATATGTCTGGGGGGGGCAGATCGGGATATGTCTGGGGGGGGCAGATCGGGATATGTCTGGGGGGGGCAGATCGGGATATGTCTGGGGGGGGCAGATCGGGATATGTCTGGGGGGGGCAGATCGGGATATGTCTGGGGGGGGCAGATCGGGATATGTCTGGGGGGGGCAGATCGGGATATGTCTGGGGGGGGCAGATCGGGATATGTCTGGGGGGGGCAGATCGGGATATGTCTGGGGGGGGCAGATCGGGATCGGGATATGTCTGGGGGGGGCAGATCGGGATATGTCTGGGGGGGGCAGATCGGGATCGGGATATGTCTGGGGGGGCAGATCGGGATATGTCTGGGGGGGGCAGATCGGGATATGTCTGGGGGGGGCAGATCGGGATATGTCTGGGGGGGGCAGATCGGGATATGTCTGGGGGGGGCAGATCGGGATATGTCTGGGGGGGGCAGATCGGGATATGTCTGGGGGGGGCAGATCGGGATATGTCTGGGGGGGGGAAGATCGGGATATGTCTGGGGGGGGGCAGATCGGGATATGTCTGGGGGGGGGCAGATCGGGATATGTCTGGGGGGGGCAGATCGGGATATGTCTGGGGGGGGCAGATCGGGATATGTCTGGGGGGGGCAGATCGGGATATGTCGGGGGGGGGCAGATCGGGATATGGCGGGGGAGGCAGATCGGGATGTGGGGGGGCAGATCGGGATGTCGGGGGGGCAGATCGGGATGTCGGGGGGGGGGCAGATCTGGATGTCGGAGGGCAGATCTGGATGTCGGAGGGCAGATCTGGATGCGGGGGGCAGATCGGGATGGCGGGGAGGCAGATCGGGATGGCGGGGAGGCAGATCGGGATGTGGGGGGGCAGATCGCAGGGGGGCAGGGGCCATTATGGGAGCGCGCAGGGGCTGCAAGAGAGCAGGGGAGGAGGGATACCGGAGGAGCTGCAGAATAGAGATATCGGGGGGGCAGATCGGGATGTCGGGGGGGGCAGATCGGGATGTCGGGGGGGGGGGGCAGATCGCAGGGGGGGGGCACGAGCAGGGGCCATTACGGAAGCGCGCAGGGGCTGCAAGGTGAGCACAATACTCACCGCTCCTGCTCCATGACAGCAGCGGCAGCAGCAGCGGTGGCGTGGTACCACTAGTACCAGCCAGTGCTGCACGCTGCAGACATGTTGGGGGAGGGTCCCCAGACCAGCACAGGCCTGGGGAGGGCGGCCACCGGCAGATCAGACCGCCCCACTGCACACTGATTGGAGCGATTGCGCGTCATAGCACGATCGCTCCAATCAGTGCTGCAGGGGGGGGGCCACGGTGTCTGCTTGCTTCCAGCCAATGATCGGAGCTGCTGCAGCCCCGGTCCTAGCTGGATTTTACAAGATCACACTATTTTTGTCATTTTTTTTTGCCGAAAACAGCGTGATCAATGTGATTGGCGGTTCCGATTTGAACAGCCAATCACATCGATCGCCTATGGGGGGTGGCGATGCCACCCCCCCTGGGGTCAAGCAAAGGTCCCCTGCTGTAAGAAACAGCAGGGGACATCATTTGAAAGCCGTTGCTATGGCCACGGCAATCAAATGAAGTTTAGGCCGTAAAATTACGTCCCTGGTCGTTAAGTCACGTTAAAATAGGACGTAATTTTACTGCCCGCGGTCGTGAAGGGGTTAAAAGGTATGGATCTAAGGATATATAAAATTTTTGGTAATGTAATCGTCTTTAAGAATACCACTCTACCCAACCACGACAAATCCTTATTTGCGGTGCGTGTCAAGTCTTTTTGAATATTTTCAATCAGAAGACTAATGTTATTGGCAACCATTTTTGTTACATTTTTATTGAGGAGCACTCCAAGATAAGGCATAGATTCATTCTCCCATGAGAAAAAAGTAGAAGTATATCTGTTCGATAATATCATTGTTGAGGTTGAAGGTTTTTTTTTTTGTTTAACTTGTAATACGATATTTGAGAGAACTTTCCTAGTATCCCAATAACTTCAGCAGCTGAGGTAATGGGTTCTGACAGGGATATCACCACATCATCTGCGAAGAGCCCTATCTTCTGATGGGTATTTCTAGTGTGAATACTTTTAATGTCTGGGTTACTTATGTGCTCAGCAAGAGGTTCAATGGATAAGGCGAACAGCAGAGGAGAGAGGGGACACCCTTGCCGTGTACCATTGGAGATTGAGAAAATATTAGACATCTGATTGTTTGCAAATATCCTGGCAGTTGGATCTACATATAAGGCCATAACTCTATTTATGAACTCATCATCAAAACCAATTTTTTTTTTTTTAAGAACTGCTTTCAGATAAGACCAATTTACACGATCAAACGCCTTTTCTGCATCTAGAGAGGAGAATTTCTGGTAAACCCTTGTCCTCTATATGATGGATTAAATCAATTGTTCTTCTTGTGCCATCTGATGTTTGACGTCCTTCAACAAAACCTAGTTGATCTTTCTGAATTATAGTTGGGAGTAATACTTTTAGTCTATTGGCGATTATCTTTGCATATAGTTTTACATCAGCGTTGATAAGTGATATAGGTCTGTAATTACCCACAGCTTCCTCATCACCTCCCGGTTTATGAATTAGTTTGATAGTCGCCTGGAGCATCTCTTTGGGAAATTTCCCTGCAGACGAGGACTCATTGAAGGATTTGACTAGATACGGGGCTAGAAGGTGTGGAAAGGACTTATAGTCATTTCCAAAACCGTCAGGTCCCGGTGACTTTTTGGGCTTTAGTGTCGAGATAGCACTAATTATTTCAGACTCAGAAAATGGGGCTTTTAGTTTTTGAAGATCATCTTCTGATATTTTTGGCAACTCAACCTCAGATAAAAATCTATTTATCGAGTCAGGATCTGGTTGGGGCGTATTTGGGTCATCCTTCAAATTATATAATACTGAATAGTAATCAGCAAAAGTATCAACTATATCTTTTGGATGATGAACTAGAATTCCATCAATTCTCCTCACGGCGCTGATTCTTTGTCTGATTCTTGCTGATCTGATCCTACTTGCCATAAATTTAGTTGGTTTGTCAATAGAATTATAGTAATTCATTTTTGATTGCCTAATGTATTTATCAAACTCGTCTACCAACAGGGCTTTCAATTGTACCCTTAAGGTCCAGTCACACTAAGCAACTTACCAGCGATCCCAACAATGATAGGGATCGCTGGTAAGTTGCTAGGAGGTTGCTGGTGAGATGTCACACTGCGACGCTCCAGCGATCCCACCAGCAACCTGACCTGGCAGGGATCGCTGGAGCGTCGCTACACGAGTTGCTGGTGAGCTCACCAGCAACCAGTGACCAGCCCCCAGCGCCGCGTGGAAGATGCTGCGCTTGGTAACTAAGGTAAATATCGGGTAACCAACCCGATATTTACCTTGGTTACCAGCGCACGGAGCTACACGTGCACAGAGCAGGGAGCAGCGCACACTGAGCGCTGCCTCCTTGCTCTCCTAGTTACATCACACATCGGGTTAATTACCCGATGTGTGCTGCAGCTACATGTGCACAGAGCAGGGAGCAGCGCACATCGCTTAGCGCTGGCTCCTTGCTCTCCTAGTTACAGCACACCGTGTTAATTAACCCGATGTGTCCTGCAGCTACATGTGCACAGAGCAGGAGCCGGCACTGACAGTGAGAGCGGCGGAGGCTGGTAACAAAGGTAAATATCGGGTAACCAAGGACAGGGCTTCTTGGTTACCCGATGTTTACATTGGTTACCAGCCTCCGCAGAAGCCGGCTCCTGCTGCCTGCACATTTAGTTGTTGCTGTCTCGCTGTCACACACAGCGATCTGTGCTTCACAGCGGGACAGCAACAACTAAAAAATGGCCCAGGACATTCAGCAACAACCAACGACCTCACAGCAGGGGCCAGGTTGTTGCTGGATGTCACACACAGCAACATCGCTAGCAACGTCACAAAAGTTGTTAGTTAGCAGCGATGTTGCTAGCGATGTTGCTTAGTGTGACGGGGCCTTTAGATTCAATAGGTCTTTCTCAATGGTACTTGAAGGGTTGGGTATGCTCTAATATCCTCTCCTTATCTCTAATTTTCCCCTGTATCCGAACAATCTCAGGTCCTCTTTGTTTTCTATGATGGGAGGAAAGCTTAATCAGCTCACCCCTCATTTTCGCCTTATGCGTGTTCCAAAGTGTATTGGAACTAATTGAATCATCTTCGTTGTCACTGAAAGAATTTTTAATGTGTTGTTCTATCTGAGATCTATATTCAGGTCTGTTGATTAACATGGGATTGCATCTCCAAATAAAATTCCCTTGGGGAAATTGACCTAACATTAGATCACAAATGACAGGAGCATGATCTGAAAAAGTCCTATCTCCTATGGCAATTTTTTTAAAACTGCTGATAGACAAATAAATCAGTGAGTATAAAATCAATTCTTGAAAAAGTTTTGTAAGTACCCGAATAATGAGAGTATTCACGTGAGGATGTATTTAGACATCTAAAGATGTCCAAAAGTTCTTGACGAACCAACCATTTGCCGAGAGAGTGTTTCACTCCTCTGTTTTGTGCCGTAGAATCAGGACATCGCATTTGAAGAAAATGGCCTGGACCATTCTGCGATGACTAGAGATCTGACAGCAGGGGCCTGATCGCTGGTAGGTGTCACACAAGATCGCTAACGGGATCGCTACTGAGTCACATTAACCGTGACTCAGCTGCGATCTCGTTATGTGTGACGGTACCTTAAGTAGTGGAGATAATAGTTTATACACTTTCTGAAGGGCTCTAGCCAGAATAATAGACAAAAGACAAAATAAAAGCTGAGAATCTGCATTAGCATATATCCCTGTCTGCAGATTAGTACTTGTGTGTCTTAAAACACAGTGAAGACTAATTGCAGCTGCAGGGACGATTTAGCAGGGCTGAGTCGGCTGCACCGTTCACCTCAACACAGTGACATGATTCTGACTTGATAGAAGCTGTGGGTTGAGGGAGAGAAAATTTAAAGAAATTGCTGTTGAGCTTCCAGGATTCAGTTATTTTAACCCCTTCACGACCGGCCGATTTTTCGCTTTCCGTTTTTTTTTTTCGCCATTCTTTTTCTGAGAGACGTAACTTTTTTATTTTTCAGTCAATATGGTCATGTGAGGGCTCATTTTTTGCGGAACGAGCTGTACTTTTAAATGAAACCACCAGTTTTACCATATAGTGTACTGCAAAACGGCAAAATTCCAAATGCAGAAAAATTGCAAAAAAAGTGCGACAGCACTAAGGTTTTTGAGATATTTTATTCACTATATGGTAAAACTGATGTGTGGGTGTGATGCCTCAGGTCAGTGCGAGTTCGTATACACCAAACATGTATAGGTTTACTTTTATATAAGGGGTTAAAAAAAAAAATCGGAAGTTTGTTCGAAAAATGGCGCACGTTTTACGCCATATTCCGTGACCCGTAGAGTTCTCATTTTTTGGGATCTATGGCTCAGTGACGGCTTATTTTTTTGCGTCTCGAGCTGACGTTTTTAACGGTACCATTTTTGCGCAGATGCTACGTTTTGATCGCCTCTTATTGCATTTTGCGCAAAAGTTGTGGCGACAAAAAACGTCGTTTTGGCGTTTGGAATTTTTTTGCCGCTACGCCGTATACTGACCAGATTATTTGATTTTATATTTTGATAGATCGGGCGTTTCTGAACGCGGCGATACCAAAAGTGTGTATATTTTTTATTTTTTTAACCCTTTAATTTTCAAAGGGGCGAATGGGGGGTGATTTGAACTTGGGTTTTTTTGGGTTTTTTTAATTTTTTTTTTTATTTTACTAGTCCCCCTAGGGGGCTATTGCGATCAGCAATCCGATCACTCTGCAGTATCTGCTGATCACAGCTACACAGCTGTAAACAGCAGACACGCTCTTTTGCTGTGCAGCGGGCACAGCGAAAGTGAAAGCAAGTCATGTGTAGTACAGGAGTCATCGCATGACCCTGTGCTACCATGACAACTATCGGAAGTCACGTGATCGCGTCACGTGACTTCCGGTATCGGGCGGTAAGTAAAAGTTTACCGCGATCGCACTTCTAATGGCGCTGTCACGTATTGACAGCGCCATTTAAGGGGTTAATCGGCACGAGCAGATAACGATTCTGCTCGTGCCTAGCAGGCACACATCTCAGCTGTGAAAATCAGCTGAGATGTGCGCCGATCGCGGCATGCGGCCGCCGGAGGACTGCGGGCAGCAACATTATGACATAGGACGTAATTTTACTGCCCGCGGTCGTTAAGGGGTTAAGGTGTTTGGTTGTCAGATCTACAGCAGTGCTGGTGACATACCAACAACATTTGGACTTTGAAAGTTATCTATAAATATCGTGCACTGCAACACAGGAGCAGTTCTAAGGCTACTTTCACACATCAGTTTTTTCCCATCAGGTACAATCCGGAAAAAAAAGGGTAAACCGGATCCGGTATCGCATCCGGTTTATCCCCATAGACTTGCATTGTAACCGGATTGTACCTGATGGCTTTGCGGTGCATCCGTTTTTTTCCGGATGCGGCAAAATAATTAAATGCGGCGGCCGGATAGAACGTTCCATGTAACGTTTTTTCGCCCCTTAAAAAAACCGCATTGTGCCGGATCCGGCACAATGCGGCATTGTCTACAATGATTGTCTATGCATGCCGGATCCGGCGCGATGCGGTTTAAACCGGATGCGGCCACCGCATCCGGTTTGGTAAACCGAGCATGCGCAATTTGCAATATTTTTTTTTTTTTTACATCACAAAACATATAAAAGCCTTCTGCACATTCAAAACACTTCCTGCCGTTCGTTCATGCCTTCAAGTTGTGCTGTCCTCCAGTCCAGTGCTCCAGGGAAGAGGTAATGTCCACAGTACTGTCCACAGATCACTGTTCTGAGCTGCGTACATGTACTTAGACATTTTTTTTTTTTTTTTTACAGGTGCAGTGTTGCGGTCAGCTATTTTTGTGGTCCAGCCAGTTGCTGTTGAATCGAGGCCTGTAAAAAAAAAAAAAAAAAAAGATGTCTTCTGGTAGCCCTCCCTCCTGTTCACAAACTGAGGTTTTTTTTTTTTTTTAAGAAAAAAAAAAAGTTTTAAAAAAAAAAAATTCCACAGGTTGCAGAAACATCACAGGAGGTGCTGCCAGAAGTGGACGAAAGGGGTGGAGAAATCCACGGAGCGGGCGGTCATAGTGTAAGTTTCATACAGGAATTGATTGACCACAGCACACCAAACACATAAGTAAATAATGGTTTTTTTTTTCTTCACGAAAGGCTTCCACTTCTAGGGCTCACGATAGAGCTCCTCCAAGACCGTCTCAGGTTCGGCGTCGAGGTGGCGGTGGTCATAGTGTAAGAAAATATCATTTTTTTTTTTGGTTTCATGTCTGTGAATTGCTGTCTAATTTTTTTTTTTTTGTTCTTTTTTCTTTCTTTGAACAGGCATCACAGCGTGCTCCCGATTCTGACGGTGAGGAGGCCGGATGTATCAACATCGACCTCCTCATCGATGAAGTTAGAGAGAGGGAGCCGCTGTGGAACATGGCTGACCGCCGCCACGCTGATACTATCGTAACCCGTCGACTCTGGGACGAGGTATGCCACGCAGCGATAGAAGGTTGGGAGGAGCTCAATTCTCGGGCCCAGAAGAAAGCGCGTAAGTATTCACAGTTCAGTAGGTTATGCTGCAGGATGTAACGTGTTGTATACTAACCACTTTGTGCTTTCCACTTTCAGGTGACAAACTTCAGAAGCGGTGGCGGTCTATCAGGGATCGCTTCAAAAAGGAGTTGAATCAAGAGATGCAGGCCCCGAGTGGATCCGGAGGACGCAGATCGAAATACCGTTATTTTAGAGCGTTGTCGTTCCTCCGGACAACTATGGTGTGCAGAAGGTAAATATTCCCCACAATATGTACAAAGTATAATAGTTTATGTCTGACCTTTTTTGCCTTTTTTTTTTAGTCAGTGCCAATGTATAGCAATTAAATTAATTATTGGGTTTTTTTTCCTCTTTTTAACAGCACCGTCTGCAGCACTCGGGAGCCTGCATCGAACCCGTCAGGAGCGATCCCTGAACAGTCCGCCACTGGGGAACACAGGCACAGACCCCACCCATCTGAACCTTCCCTTTCATCTACATCTGTCCCATCCACCTGCGCTGGAGCTTCCGGTGAGACTTCATTACCTGAAGCTGCTGGTGACGAGATAGAGGGGTGGGGTAGGGGAAAAGCTGACACTGCTGCCCTCAGTAGAACACCTTTGGGTTCTGGGCGTCAGCGTCATAGGGGTCAGGATAGGAGCTATGCGCCCGAGTTCTTGCATCTAAATGCAGCCTTCCAGAACGCCATTAAATTATTAGCAGAACAATCTAGTTCTGGTTTTAGCTTCATGAAGGCCTCTATGGATAAAAATACACACGAATTGTGCACGCGTCTGGACAGGCTGCATTTAGATGCAAGTAAATCACCCAATCATTGTTTTTTTTAAGCCGTACTCGAGCGCATGGAAAAGCTATCTCCTGACCAGCAGATGCATGTAATGCAAGCCACACAGCAGGCTCTGGCGCAGGTTTCCTCCCAACCACCTCCACCCACCCCTCGTCCAGCACCTGCCCCCCCTCCAGCCATTGTCCCTACTCCCCCTGCTGCCCAGTACCAGCCTGCTGCCCAGTACCAGCTCCCAACCACATCTGCCCCTACACTTCCTACCCACTACCACCTCTCGCCTTCCACACCCATCATGACCCCAACACAAGCCTCTAATTCACCCGCCACCTCTTCTGTCTCCCAATCCCTCCACTCAACCCCACAATCCTTAACACATCCCATCCCATCTCCTGTTTTCCCTCTTGGTTTCTCAAGCACACCTTCACCTTCTGTTACTTCCCCACCAACACCACTTTCCACCCTCCATACTCCCACTGTGCATGTGTTCCCATCTGACAGCCCCTCCAGTACTATCTCCACCCCAAGCCCAAGATATACTAATTTATAATTTATTTATGTATGTAATAAAAAATAAAACATTTTAGTTGAAATGTATTTGTTCTTGTTTTTTTGGGGGGGGAATATTATTTTGCAAGTTCAGTTAATAATAAGGTAATACAAAAACATAACATGTTATAATTTGACGGCGTAAAAATTACAAATTTTTAAAGATATTCAAAGATTAAAATTACCAAGGTTAACAAGATATTTTTTATTTATTTTTAACTATTTTTATTTCTGCCAATCTACTCTACCTTCTGGGGACACAAAATAGTCAGCATATTTGTCACGGATTGTTGAACAGGCAACACTACTCCTAAATCCAGGACTGGTGTAGTCAGTCAAAGAGGTGGATTCCAAACTCTGGTCATCCAAGGACAAAGGTTCCTTTGTTAAAACAAAATTGTGTAGTACCACACATGCTTTGACTATTTCATCAACAGTTTCAATGTTTAAATTAATCGCTGTTAACAACACTCGCCATTTGCTGGTTAGTATCCCAAAGGAGCATTCCACCATTCTTCTGGCTCTGGATAATCGGTAATTATATATTTTTTGTGTTTGCGTCAATCCACGGCTTGCATATGGCTTTAATAGATGTTGGGAGAGTTGAAAGGCTTCGTCGGCCACAAAAACAAAGGGCATTGGGGGCTCACATGTGCCAGGAAGAGGTCTTGCAGGAGGGAAATCAAAAGTATTCCCATAGATTCGCCGCCCCATTGGGGACATTTTAAAGACCTGAGAGTCATTTGATCTCCCATATGCGCCAATGTCCACTGAGATAAATTTGTAGTCCGCATCCATTATTGCCATTAGGACAATTGAGAAATACTTTTTATAATTGTAGTATTCAGACCCCGAAGCTGCAGGTTTCACAATTCTTATATGTTTGCCGTCCACTGAGCCAAGGCAATTTGGAAACTGACAAATGTTGTAGTATTGTTCGGCAATTGCAAGCCATCTGTCCCTGGTGGGCTGGGGGATGAAATCATCCTGTAGACAATCCCACAAGGCTCGGCAAGTTTCTCTAATGATTCCCGAGATGGTGGAAATTCCTAGTCGAAACTGGTAGTGAAGGGACGAAAGTGACTCTCCAGTTGCAAGGAATCTGTAAAGGAAAGACAATAATTAAAAAAAAATAATAGCAAACACATTACAGTTAAAAGTCAATTTAACAGGATACAATTAAAAAAAAAAAACTTACCTAAGCGTAACCAGCAAACGCTCCTCGGGTGTTATAGAGTAACGGCAGAAGGTGTCCATTTTACGTATGTGGTCCGCAACAAGGCCAAGGAGGACGTCAAAATTATTCACTGCCATCCGGACATAGCTTGTGAATTTTTCATGGTTTCCACGGAGCTCCAGGTATAGGGTTGAAAACACCCCACGTGTCAGTCTCTGGGCAGTCAGGGGATGGATCCAAAAGCGTCGATGTCGCTGACGCCTCAGTCGCTGTCGTTCCTTTTCTCTGACGATGATACCCAAGCGATTTGCCTCAAATGTAAAATCAGCAGTGATCTTTGTGATCTTTTCAAGAATAACATCCATGGTTTCTGCTTGTCTGTCTTCATTTTGTCATATATGCTTCAAAATACTGTATATATACCGTATTTTCCCAATAGCCAATCAGAATACGGAACGCGTTGTTTGTTTAGTGTTTAAAAACCGGATCCGTAAAAAAACGGACCAAACGGATGCAAACCGGACCCACCGGATCCGTTTTTAATCGGATCCGGTTGGACGGATCCGGAATAAAACGGATCCGGTGGGTCCGGTTTGCACGAAAAAAACGGAAACGTTGGATACGGAAAAAAAAAGGACTGTACCTGAATACAGAAAACTGATGTGTGAAAGTAGCCTTAGTGAATTTATACACTGACAAATATATATACACAGTATGGCACAGAAAATAAAGGGAGTAAATAAAGATTTACAAAAAAATATATGTCTAGCTCCAGAATTCCGCAAGCCGGGAAAAATGCAAATACTACTCAAGCAAGCGCAGCAGCTGGAGCAATTCCAAAAGGCATTTCAAACATCCCTTTAACTCAGCCTAAACAGCAGAAAAGACTGGGAAGATAAAAGATACGGATTGGGAAACGCCTGCGCTTTTATCAGACTTAGGGGTACTTTGCACACTGCGACATCGCTAGCGATCTCGTTAGCAATGTGAAATGCTAGATCGCAAGTGCGATCTTTCGAGATTGCACATAGGTCATTTTATGCATGTGCGATCTCGAAAGATCGCACTTGCGCTCTCTCATTTCACATCGCTAACGAGATCGCTAGCGATGTCGCAGCGTGCAAAGTACCCCTTAGACTGACAAAATCTCACTCCGAAAAATAGCCCTTTTAGACAAAAAGCAAAGCTAGATGAAGATGTTGACCCCTCTTATTCAGGCTTTAAAGATTCTACGTCTATTAAAGACACCATACCAAGTTCAGCTGATAAAAGTTATATGAAGGATTTATTTAAAGAATTCCGCGAACTAATAAGTTCTGACATGGATGAGAAATGTAACAAAATGAAGTCCTCAATTGATGCATTCACATCTAGAATTGAAAAGACTGAAGCAGAAGTGGCTGACCTATCAATAACAACAAAGAAAATATCTGAAGTACAGTCAGCAATGGAGGAAATCTCTTATCTCAAAACTAAAGTGGCTAATTTAGAAGCTAGAAATCGACGCAACAATTGTAAAATTAGGGGTATCTCAGAAAATGTTAACGAAGAGTTATTCTCATATATTAAAACCATGACGAAGAGTATTTTTCCAGAAGCTACTGAAATGGATCTCTCTATTGACAGAGCCCATTGATTGCCAAGTCCTAAACATCTTTCAAGCGACATTCCACGAGATGTCATTCTAAGATTTCATTTCTTTCAAACAAAAGAAAAAAATGTCATCTATCTCAAAAGCCACAAGAATCTACCACAGCCGTTTGATAACCTGAAGATCTTTGCAGACTTCTCTAAAGAGACACTACTTCAAAGGAAAGCTTTTGGGAGAATAACCTAAACTCTTCGCCAAAGAAACATTCTTTACCGCTGGGGTTTCCCCACAAAATTACTGATGTCTTATCGAGGAAAGACAATTCCATTATTGTCCCCAGAAAATGGAATAAAAACATTGAAAGATTTGGGAATCGAAGTGACTTTAACTACTATTACCACTGGATTACAAAAATGGTGGATCCTAATGGCTATGGGTTCAATTTGGCTTGAAATTTTGTGTTTATTCTTTTTCCTACAAGAGGAGGTTTCTTGGACAGATATTGCTGTAAGACTTTGCCCCAAAATGGAGTTTATCTGTATTAGGAAGACATAAGATCCTCCCGAAGGAATACAGGACGGTTACTTGTCTGTTGTTTTTTGGTTATTTTGTTTTTTGGTTTAGTACTATATAACCAGTTTTTTTCTTTACAGGTATATATGGATGGCCATGGACAGTTTTTATTTCAAACAATTGCTTTAACTTATGGTAAAATACTTGGAATTTTGATGCTACGTTTTTGTTTATATAAATGACTTTAAACTGTATGTCATACAATGTCAGGGGTCTAAATAGTCCACAAAAACGTCACATGATTTGGAAACATATTAACCCCTTAGTGACGGAGCTAATTTTCACCTTAATGACCAGACCAAATTTTGCAATTCTGACCAGTGTCACTTCATGAGGTTATAACTCTGGAACGCTTCAACGGATCCCGGTGATTCTTAGATTGTTTTTTCGTCACATATTGGACTTCATGTTAGTACCAAATTTAGGACAATATTTTTTGCGTTTATTTATGAAAAAAATTGAATATTGGCAAAAATTTTGAAAATTTAGCAATTTTCAACTTTTGAATTTTTATACCGTTAAACCAGAGATTTCTGTGACACAAAATAGTTAATAAATAACATTTCCCACATGTCTACTTTACATCAGCACATTTTGGAAACAAAATTTTTTTTTTGTTAGGAAGTTAGAGGGGTTCAAAGTTTATCAGCGATTTCTCATTTTTACATCAAAATTTACAAAACCATTTTTTTAGGGACCACATCACATTTGAAGTGACTTCGATAGGCCTAGATGACAGAAAATACCCAAAAGTGACACCATTCTAAAAACTGCACCCCCCAAAGTACTCAAAACCACAGTCAAGAAGTTTATTAACCCTTCAGGTGCTTCACATGAACAAAAGCAATGTGGAATGAAAAAAAAGCAAAAATTAAATTTTACCTAAAAATGTTGCTCTAACCCAAATTTTATTCACTTTTAGAAGACATAACACAACAAAATGGACCCCAAAACGTGTTCCCCACTTTCTTATGAGCGCACAGATACCCCACATGTGGTCAGAAACCTCTGTTTGGACAAATGGGAGGGCTCGGAACAGAAGGAGCAATATTTGAATTTTGGAAAGCAAATTTGGCTGAAATAGATTGCGGGCACCATGTTGCATTTACAGGTCCGCTAAGGTACCTAAACAGAAGAAACCCCTCACAAGTGACACCATTTTGGAAACTAGACCCCTCAAGGCTTCTATCTAGGGGTATAGTGAGCATTTTAGATCCACAGTTACTTCACAGATTTTGTTAATGTTACGTTGTCATATTGAAAATTTTAATAATTTGCTCAAAAATGTTGCTTTAGCATTAATTTTCTCACGTTTTCAAGAGGTAATTCCAAAAATTTGACCTTTTTTATGAGCGCGGTGATACCTCACATGTGGTCTGAAACCTTTGTTTGGACAAATGGGAGGGCTTGGAACGAAAGGAGCAATATTTGAATTTTGGAAAGGAAATTTGGCTGAAAAAGATTGCGGGCACCATGTCACATTTGGAGGACCCCTAAGGTACCTAAAAAGCAGAAACCCCGCACAAGTGACCCCATTTTGGAAACTAGGCCCCTCAAGGAATTTATCTAGATGTTTGGTGAGTACCCTGAACCCCCAGGTGCTTCACAGAATTTTATAACGTTGAGCCATGAAAAAAAAAAAAAAAATTTTACCACAAAATTGTTATTTCAACCAGGTAGCTTTTGTTTTTACAAGAGTAAAAGGCAAAAATTCAGCATAACATTTATTGTGCAATTTCTCCTGAGTTTGGCGATACCTTATATGTGGTGGAAATCAACTGTTTGGGCGCATAGCAGGGCTCGGAAGGGAAGGAGTGCCATTTGACTGCAAAATTGGCTGGAATCAATAGCGGACGCCAGGTTGCATTTGGAGAGCCCCTCAGGTGCCTAAACAGTGGCGGTCCCCCACAAGTGACTCCATTCTGGAAACAAGACACCTCAAGGCTTTTATCTAGGTGTATAGTGAGCAGTTTGAATCCAGTAGTACTTCACAGAATTTGATAAGCTTAGGTTGCCATATTGAAAATTTTCATTTTTTTCACAAAAAATGTTGCTTCAGCATCAAATTTCTTACTTTTTCAAGAGACAACAACAAACCATGGACCCAATAGGTTGTTATCCAATGTCTTATGAGCACAGAGATACCCCAACATGTGGCCAAAAACCTCTGTTTGGATAAATGGGAGGGCTTGGAATGGAAGGAGCACCATTTGAATTCTGGAAAAGTTGAAATAAATTGCGGGCACCATGTCACATTTGCAGGGCCCCTTGGGTACCTATACAGCAGAAACCCCCCACAAGTGACCCCATTTTGGAAACTGGATTTTATTCAGTAGTAAGCATTTTGAATCCACAGGTACTTCACAAAAATGTTGCTGTAGCAACAAATGTCTCACTTTTAGGCTATGTGGCCATGATCCAGCGACACGGCGTCTAGTACACAGTGTCAGCCTCCTGCAGAGATGTGAGTGTTGTCCACGGGAGAACGCAGCTGCCCATGCCCACGATTTTGGTTCAGGCTGCTGTGGAGCTCTATGCTACCTGCAGAGAACACTCTTGTCTCCGCAGCATAAATTGACATGCTGAGGCTCGGGAAGATGCACCACAGGTCAGTGTATGCTGCGGAGAAAAGAAGCACATTGGGCAAGCACATTGGGCATGGAATTTCTAAAAATCCTTCCACTATGCTTCTACTGCACAACGCAGCGCTATGGACGCAGGGAAAACACTGCGCCCAAAACGCTGCAAATCCCAATTGTGGGCGCACAGCCTAAAATGCTACAATGGATGAATGGATAGATGTCAAACATATAACGTCCCACCCCCTGCATATTCTAAGCTGGCGCCCTTTAGTGCCTTTCATGTGGCACTAAAGTGTGCCTAGCCTTGTATTTAGCCCCCCAAAAAATTAATAATTAAAATAAACGACGTGGGGTCCCCCCTATTTTTGATAGCCAGCTAGGGTAAAGCAGACAGCTGTAGCCTGCAAACCACAGCTGACAGCTTCACCTTGTCTGGTGATCAATTTGGAGGGCTCCCCAGGCGTTTTTTTAAAAAAAAAAAAAACGTGGGGTCCCCCCCAAATTAGATCACCAGCCAAGGTGAAGCGGACAGCTGGGGTCTGGTATTCTCAGGGTGGGAAGAGCCATGGTTATTGGACTCTTCCCAGCCTAAAAATAGCAGGCCACAGCCGTCCCAGAAGTGGCGCATCCATTAGATGCGCCAGTCCTGGCGCTTCGCCCCAGCTCATCCCGCGCCCTGGTGTGGTGGCAGACGGGGTAATATATGGGGTTGATACCAGCTGTAATGTCACCTGGCATCAAGCCATGGGGTTAGTGATGTCACAGCATCTGAACAGATACCCGACCTTACTAACCCAGTCAGTAATAGAAAAAAGTAAAGACAAAAAAAAAATGTATTTGAAAAAACACTCCCCGAAACATTCCTCTTTCACCAATTTATTGAAAATAAAGAAATTCCGGTCGCTGTAATCCATTTTGGAGGTCCCACGCCGACTCTGGACCTTCTAGAATATGGGGGGCACGTTCAGGGAACGTATCCCCCATTTTCTGGAAGAGCAGGCTCTCCATGAGCAGTGTGGGTGCAGTAATCTGAGAATACTGCACTCACACTGCCCCGGTCCAACTTAGGGCAGAGTGACCTGCAGTAACCTCATTCCAGAATATGAGGGGCACGCTCACAGAACGTACCCCCCATTTTCTGGAACAGCAGTCTCTCCATGTGAGGAGTGTGGCTGCAGATTACTGCACTCACTCTCCCCCGGTCCACAGTGGAGCAGCCTGTGCAGCAGCGACGTCAGCGTCCCTGCTTGCAGGAATCCAGCTGACAGCCGCTGTCTGCGCATGCGCCGCCAGCATTCAAGAAGGAGGCGGCGTGATCGCGGGACGGATCACCAGCCAGGTAATGTAAGACCGGGGGCGGACGCGGGGGGACGGCGGGAGACCTAGCGGGACCTGGGGAAAACGTTGTCGCATGTGACGTGTCACATGCGGCAGAAAGAGCAGGATGAATGCGGCCGCGCGCTACTGTGCGCTGCGCGCCGTCATCTTCCACGCTCCGGAGGGGGAGGGGGAGGGGGCTCTGGAGAACCGGAGGGGGCTCCGGTGACTAGAGAGCTCCGGTGGACCGGAGGAGAGGTCAGGGGGAGGACATTTCCCTCCGATCTGAAATGTTTGATCATTTCAGATGGGAGGGAAATGAATGCAGAGCCGGCGGCGGTTGCAGTTTTCTGTGCGCTTCGGCGCCATTTTGACTGCTCCGGAGGGGGTGTGGGGGGGGGGGTGGGTAGACTCTCCGGTACCAGGGGCTTTGGGGGCACTAGGGGTTTAGATTTCTTTCTCATCTGATATGTTTGATCATGTCAGATGAAAAAGAAAAATCAGTTTTACCGGCCGTTTCTTTTTTATGTGACCGTCGGTATACGGTGTATACCGCCGATCACATTATCGGGGTCCAAAAAAAAAAACCCCGATTCATAATCTGGGGGGTCTCAGCTACCCCCGGTAGCTGAAACCCCCGAGATTTTCGGTCGCTGGGGGGCGCTACAGGGTTTTTTCGGGCCGCCGCTTTAAAGCGGCGGAACAGAATAAGTACCCTGTTTTGCCGCCGCTTTAAGTCGTACGGCAGTCGTTATGAGGTTAAAGACACTAATGTTGACATTGTGGGTCTACAAGAGACGAAGTTCTCGTCTATTAATGCTCCAAATTTTAGTCATCAAAACTTCCCGCATAAATTTACAGCTTCTAATATAAAGAAAAAGGCAGGGGTTCTTATAAAAAACACAATTGGTTTCGAACTTATATCTAAAATAGGAGATAAAGATGGGAGATACTGTATTTTAATATGCAAAATTAATAACTCCATATTTACATTCTGTAACATTTATGCCCCTAACGTTTGCCAAATTCAATTTTTGAACAAGGTAATTCAGAAAATCCGCGAAAATAAAAAAGGAAATTAATTATGTTTGGAGACGTCAACCTGATCCCAAATGGAAATCTAGATTCCACATCTCAAACTAAAAAAATTGTTTAAAAGAACAGAGAGTCCTCAGTGGTTGATACCTTTTAATGGCTAACTGAAAAGATGGTAATAATTGCAAGCTTTCGAGACTACTCAGGTCTCTTCATCAGGCATGGTATAACACAAAATCTGAAGAGTCACGTATTTATACTCTTCAGATTTTGTGTTATACCATGCCTGATGAAGAGACCTGAGTAGTCTCGAAAGCTTGCAATTATTACCATCTTTTCAGTTAGCCATTAAAAGGTATCAACCACTGAGGACTCTCTGTTCTTTTAAACAATTTTTTTATCTCTACTGGCTAACACGGTACAAAGATATATTTTACTTACATCTCAAACTAGACATTTTAAATCAGACTTTGGATCCATGGATAGAAAGAGAGGAATTGTATGATGTTTTCCGCTGTCTCAATACATCATCAAAAGAGTACACGTTACTCTGATAGGTTTCACTCCTTCTCAAGAATCGATCTAGTTCTTGCACAGATTTCAACTATAATGAAATTTACATCAGTAGATATAGGCGACCGTTCTTGGTCGGATTATGCCCCAAGTTATGTTTAAACTATATTTGGATTCTTCAATTCAAAAGGGAAAGAATTTGGAGAGCAAATTCATATATAATTCAGCATCATAAATACAAAGAATTAGAGGTATTACTAATTAATTACTTCAAGGAGAACAATACGCAAGACGTTTCTCAGTACACCATCTGGAACGCGCATAAAGCGGTCATTAGGGGAAAATTAATAGAGATCAATAGTAGAGATAGGAAAATTAATAGAGAAAATATAAAAAGAATTTAATCTAAAATAAAAGAAGTGGAACAAGCTCAGATTGAGAATGTTTCCGTAAGTAAACACTCAGACATATTAAAGTTGAGAATGGACCTACGATCTCATTTAATCAGAGATTACGACAGGATGCTACAAAAAAATAAAGTTTTATCATTCCAATAATAAATCATCTAAATTCATGATGAGTAGAATTAAACAAAGGAAAGCCAAAACAAGAATTTCAGCAATACAATCAATACAGATAACAAAACATGTAAACACCCAACTGAAATAGCGGACTCTTTTGCTGACTATTCTAGTAAGCTTTATAATTTAAATGAAGATACGAACACTGTTCAACCATCAGAAAGTAAAATTAATGAATTTCTCTCTAAAATTTGTCTTCCGAAAGTCTCTGCAGATGACCTTGCCCTTTTAAATGCACCATATACCTTAAGTGAGATAGTAGCGGTTATTCATAAATTAAAAAATGGAAAATCCCCTGGACCTGACGGTCTTAATAACGAGTATTATAAAGGATTTGCACATATATTGGCCCCACAATTGACAGACTTGACAAATTTAATTACTAAAAATAGTTATATCCCAGAAGAAATGCTAAAAGCAACAATTGTTTTAATACCCAAAAATAAAGGAAACCCATTAGATATGACCAACTATAGGCTAATTTCCTTAATAAATTCAGCATCAAAATATATTCAAAGTTAATTGCCATTAGATTACAAAATATCATGCAAAAATTGGTTCATTCAGACCAAGTAGGTTTTATCACAAATAAGCAAGCCCCAGACGCTACAAGGAAAATGATCAACTTAATAAATCATATTGAAACTTCTCGAACGCCTTCTCTGCTACTTACTCTTGATGCAGAAAAGGCGGTTGATAGGGTACATTGAGGGTACATGGCGGCAACACTAAGGAAATTTGGCTTTAAGGGTCACATTATAAACTCTATTTTGGCCCTGTACTCTCGGCCGTCGGCAAAAATATATATATCAATAACTGCTTATCAAAAGATTTTTGGATAACCAATGGCACGAGACAAGGTTGTCCCTTGTCACCAATATTGTTCGCATTATTAATGGAGCCACTAGCGGAAACTATCAAAATAAATGACGAAATCAATGGTGTTTTCTTAAATTTAAAACAGTATAAGATAACGTATGCTGTTATTTTATCAGTATCCCGTCCTTTAAATTCTCTGAGATCTGCTACCAAGGTACTGCAAGAGTTTACAGAAATCTCGTACTATAAGGTTATCTATTCTAAGTCACACATTAGGATTTAACATAGATCCCATGACACAAGAAGGTATTGAAACAGAATTTTCTTATAAAATGGGAAAAAACAAGTATCCAGTATTTAGGTATAATTACAGCTAAATTGAAACTTGATCCCTAGTAATTTAAATATATTATTATTAGAGGATATTAAAAAAAACAACAAATATTGCTAAAACAGAAATATCATGTTTAGGGAAAATCATTACCTATAAAGCTATTGTTCTCCCAAAAATTTTGTATTTTTTCCGATGCATTCCAATCCTCATGACAAAGCTAGAAATTTCAAAACTGCATACCCAACTATCTAGACATGTATGGAGAAACAACAGGCCAAGGTTATCCAAGGTGCTTTTGTTTAAACATAAGAAAAGAGGAGGAATTGGTTTGCCAAACATTTACGCCTATTTAGCAAATTTATTTAAACAGTCACAGAAATGTCTTTTGGATGATTCGGAATCTAGTTGGGTACGAATAGAAAAAAAGTGTAAATAAAAACAGATCTATGAGAGCCACAATCTTAGCTCACCTTATAAATTCAAAAACTCCCTTACCTACATTTATAACAATAAAAGCTACAATCTCTGCATGGAAACAACTCAATAGGATTTTAGGTAAAAATAAAAGTGAACTTTTAGACATCAGGACAATCTCAATTGAAGTATTTGAAGTATTGGTCCCTAGGCTAGATTTAACAACATGGAGGAAGTATAATATAAACAGTTTTCATGATATTTCTTGTAATAACAGCTTATTACCTTTCCAGACAATTTGTCATAAATTTAATCTCCCTTTAAATGAACTGGCAAATTGGACATTCCTTAACCAGTAGTTAAATAAAAACAAAACGTTAACCTTTTCACTACCAGTAGATTTGTTATTTTATTTAACCCACAAAATAAGTTATATTGGAAAACTAGCAACATTTATGCCATTATTAATGAAGACCTCCAATTTGATAAAACATCAAATATCCTGAACGGGGAGAAAGATCTTGGTCAGACTTTTCAATTGGAACAGTGGCAAAAATCATTGAATTTAACGTTATCCAACACTTCCTGCGCCACGTTGCAACAAACTTACTTTAACCCCTTAACGACCCATGACGTACTGGGTACGTCATGGATCGTGTGCCGGTAAGCCCCGCCCCCTGCCGCCGGCAGCGATCCGCGCACATATCAGCTGTTATCAACAGCTGACATGTGTGCCTGCTAGCCGCGGGTGGAATCGCTTCCACCCGTGGCCATTAACCCCTTACATTTCGCTGCCAAAATCTGGCAGCGATATGTATATGGGCGCCGCCATGACAGTCACTTACCCCGCCCCCACCGGAAGTCACGTGACATGATCACGTGACTTTCGGCGGTTGCCATGGTAGCACAGGGTCATGTGATGACACCTGTAGCTAACATGACTCACTTCCTCTCAATGCCAGAATATAGCCAGCATTGAAAGTGAAGCAGCAAATCTGCAGTTCTCAGCTCTGTAGCTGAGATCTGAAGATAGTGCAAAGCGATCGGATTGCTGATCGCTATAGCCCCCTATGGGGACTAGTGAAATAAAAAAAAAGTAAAAAAAAAAGTAAAAAATTTAAAAAACCTAAAAGTTCAAATCACCCCCCTTTCACCCCATTGAAAATTAAAGGGTTAAAAAAATAAAAAATACACATATTTGGTATCGCCACGTTCACAAATGCCCGATTTATCAAAATATAAAATCAATGAATCTGATCAGTAAACGGCGTAGCGGCAAAAAAATTTCAATCGCCAAAATTACGTTTTTTGGTCGCCGCAAATTTTGCGCAAAATGCAATAACAGGCGATTAAAACGTAGCATCTGCGCAAAAATGGTACCGTTAAAAAAGTCAGGTCGAGACGCAAAAAATAAGCTATCACAGCCTCAGATCCTGAAAAATGAGAACGCTACGGGTTTTGGAAAATGGCGCAAAACGTGCGCCACGTTTTTTGGACAAGCTTGTGAATTTTTTTTAACCCCTTAGATACAAGTAAACCTATACGTTTGGTGTCTACAAACTCGCACCGACCTGAGGCATCACATAGATACCTCAGCTAAACCATATAGTGAACACCGTGAATAAAATATCCCAAAAACTATTGTACGAACACACTTTTTTTGCAATTTTTCCGCACTTGGAATTTTTTTGCCGTTTTCCAGTACACTATATGGTAAAACTTATGGTTTCATTTAAAAGTACAACTCGTCCCGCAAAAAACAAGCCCTCACATGGCAAGATTGATGGAAAAATAAAAAAGTTACGCCTCTCAGAAAAAGGGGAGCAAAAAACAAACGCAAAAACGAAAAGTGCCCGGGGGCTGAAGGGGTTAAGGTGCTTTCACGCTGGTATTTTACTCCTCAAAAGCTACACAAAATGTCCGTATCTAACTCTCCTTTGTGCTGGACAGAGTGTGGAGAAATGGGTCAATTTTGCATATTTTTTGGAGTTGTCCCGCTTTAAAAAAGATGTGGGAAGATGTGTGTGATCTAATAAAGTTACATCACAGAGTTTCATTCTCTCCCCCAACTGGCACTATTGTTAATTGGTAAAGAAGAGTTTAAAGACCCATGCAGACACAATTTGCCATATTCTACTCGTGGTAAAACATCTTATTGCTTCAAAATGGAGATAGGTAGAGGCACCTTCCATAATAGAAATTATTGAACGGATATCATCACATAATTCATACGGAGTATAGCTTTGCATTGAAAGAAAATAACTTTTTGAGATACAAATTGAGATGGTCTTTATGGGCGAAAATATTTATGCCTAGCCTGCATATAACTTAGCCTCCTGACATGTAATGATTATTATTTCTCATGTATATTGTTGTTTTTGTTGTTCCAAGTACGTTGGTGACAAAACGTTTGATGTTAATACTTTTGAAGCATTGGCCATAAAGGCGACACTTATCTCTCGGTTTTTCCTTTTTTTTCCTTTATGTCTATTCCTTTTTCCCTTCCCTAATTCCTCCCTTATTCCTTTTATTTCTTGTATTAAAATTTGTAAAATGTTCAGAAAGAAAAAAAAAAAAAAAAAAAAAAAAATCAATATTTTGTGGAATAATCATGATTTTTAATTACAGCTTTCATGCGTCTTGGCATGCTTTCCACCAGTCTTTCACACTGCTCTAGGGTGACCTTATGCAACTCATGATGCACAAATTTCAGCAGTTCTTCTTTGTTTGATGGCTTGTGACTAGCCATCTTCCTCTTTATTACATTCCAGAGGTTTTCAATGGGGTTCAGGACTGGAGATTGGGCTGGCCATGACAGGGTTTTGATGTGGTGGTCCTTCAGCCACACATAGATTGACCAAGCTGTGTGGCATGACGCATTGTCCTGCTGGAAAAAAACAGTCCTCAGAGGTGGGGAACATTGCATGAGCAGAAGGAAGCAACTGTTTTTTTCAGGATAACCTTGTATGCGGCTTGAATCATATGTCCTTCGCAAAGATGTATGTTGAACTTTCTTTACCTAATTTTCAGCTTTGCCCAACAACCTAGTCGTCTAATGGTTAGACAGACCTGGAGAGGCGTACAAGCCACAGTGTCTTGCACCCACACTGTGAAACTTGGTGGAGTATCGGTGATGATCTGGGGATGCTTCATCAAGGCTGGAATTGGGCAGGTTAATCTTTGCGAAGCACGTATGAATCAAGCTGCATACAAGGTTATCCTGGAAAAACAGTTGCTTCCTTCTGCTCAGGCAATGTTGACCAACTCTGAGGACTGGTTTTTTTTCCAGCAGGATAATGTGCCATGCCACACAGCTAGGCCAATCAATGTGTGGATGAAGGACCACCACATCAAAACCCTGTCATGGCCAGCTTAATCTCCAGACCTGAACCTCACTGAAAATCTCTGGAATGTAATCAAGAGGACGATGGATAGTCACAAGCCATTAAACAAAAAAAGAGCTACTTACATTTTTTCGCCAAGAGTGGCATAAGGTCACCCAAAAGCAGTGTAAAAGACTGTTGGGAAGCATGCCAAGATGCATGAAAGCTGTGATTAAAAATCATGATTATTGAACAAAATATTGAGTTAAAACATTATTAGTATTGTTGTTTCTAAATGATTATGAACTTGTTTTCTTTGCATTATTTGAGGTCTGAAAGCAATGCATTTTTTTGTTTTTTGATAAGTTTTGTATTTATTTTCTAAAAATTAGAAATTATTTGCTTGGAAATTCAGAGACATGTCAGTAGTTTAGAGAATAAAATAATTTACATTTTACTCAAAAATATGCCTATAAAGACAGAACAACTGACATTTGGAAGTGGTCTCTTAAATATACAGCTCTGGCAAAAATTATTATTATACAAATAAAAGTATTCAGATTGGTCTCAACTTTACAATTGGCCTTTTTTTCTGGTCAAAAATTGCTCTAAAGTAGTCTCTAAATTTGAGGATTCACATTTGTCACTACATTATACATATAAATCAAAACAATGCCCTAGATGAAATCAGAGGAATAATAGGACAAAATTTAGTTAATTAAAATTCTTTCTTGCTTTATTTTATCAAAAAATATACATTAAACAACAATACAACACATTAAATTAAAAAAAGATTAAAGGGTGCTTCAAACTGCAAATGAAGTAGCTAACATGATACATAATATTGCACTATCCCTGTTCCATATATATCCACTAGTATACAGGTGCATCTCAATTAATTAGAATATCAAAAAAATTAACGTAATTAATACAAAAATGGATACGCATTTCTAAACAGAGTGATCT
This sequence comes from Anomaloglossus baeobatrachus, assembly GCF_048569485.1. Classification (NCBI taxonomy): domain Eukaryota; kingdom Metazoa; phylum Chordata; class Amphibia; order Anura; family Aromobatidae; genus Anomaloglossus; species Anomaloglossus baeobatrachus. The sequence goes on from NW_027442276.1 coordinate 83,229, forward strand.
ATTTTAAGTGTTTATTTCTGTTAATGATTATAGAACGTAAATAAAAGGGAGTGTGCTGTGAAAATACCTGGTAGTAGGTGGGATAAAATGATTATGGGCTAATTGGCCACTCCCCTATTGGGGTTGTGCACCCCTGCACAACCCCAGTTCAAGCTTGTTTGGAGTAGATCGTGTTACTGGAGGGATCCAGACACTGCTGGCCTCCATTGTTACAGCTCGCACAGTGCTTCCGAGTAGTATCACGTGACCAGACTCTTCCAGAAGTGCATCACCGCAGGTCCTAGCATGTGGCTCCCATGTAACCACAGATCCTCCAGCCAAATTTCGCAAAGATAGAACGGAACCCGGAGATGCTCCTGCCGTTAATCCCTCAGAAGAGAAATAAGAGTATAATGGTAAAAGAATTTAAAATGGTCGTATGGAGCGCTGGGTGGAAAATATAATCTTTGATAAATGAATGGCATAACAAACCTTTATTATCCCTCTAACTAGTGGCTAGTTAGAGGGATAGTACAGGTTTGTTATTCCATTCAGTTATCCAATATTTTTTCCACCCCAGCGCTCCATACGACAGTTTTAAATTTTTACCAATGTTGAGGATAATGGCTTACAGCCAATGAAAACCCAAAAGTCATTAGCTCAAAAAATTAGAATAATTACCTCAAACACCTGTAAAGGTTTCCTATGCATTTAAAATGGTCCCTTAGTAGGTTACACAATCATGGGGAAGACTGCTGACTTGACAATGTCAAAAACGCAGTCATTGACACTACACAAGGAGGGTAAATCACAAAAGGTCATTGCTAAAGAAGCTGGCTGTTCACAGAGTGCTGTATCCAAGCATATTAATGGAAAGTTGAGCGGAAGGAAAACGGTTAGTAGAAAAAAAGTGCACAAGCAACCGGGATAACCGCAGCCTTGATAAGATTGTTGAGAAAAGGTCATTCAAAAATTTGAAGGAGATTCACAAGCAGGGCTGTGGAGTCAGTAAACCAAACATCAGACTCCTTAATTTCCCGGAGTCAGACTCAGATTCCCTCATAAATGACTCAATTGTGATAAATTTACATTAGTAAAATGGTAACATCACTACTTACCGTATTTTTCGCTTTATAAGACGCACTTTTCCTCCCCAAATTTTGGGAGGAAAATGGGGGGTGCGTCTTATAAAGCGGTAGCGGGGGGGGGGGGTCCTGTCTGAGGCGATCGGGCGGGTGCCTGTGGCTGCATGCAAGCGGCCGGGTACCTGTACTTGCATGCAGCGGCAGCCGGGTACCCGTGGCTGTGTGCGGGCGGCAGCGGGTGCTGTGTGGGGTCGGCAGCCAGGTACCTGTGCTTGCATGCGGTGGCAGACGGGTACCCATGGCTGTGTGCGGGCGGCAGCCGGGTGCTGTGTGCGAGCGGCAGTCGGGTGCCCGTGCAGGTACCCGGCTGCCGCCCTCACACAGTCACCCATCTGCCGCCCGCACACAGCCATGGGTACCCGGCTGCCACCGCACGCAAGCACAGGTACCCGGCGGCTTGTACGCAGAGTGGGCGGGCAGCCTGCTGGCTGCCACTCTGTGCATGCGGGGCGGGCGGCTGTGCAGCTTACCAGTTGTCCGCGGTCCCACTTTCAAATGATGGCGCCGGTGGAGCTCTTGGATGAGAGCTCCATCTGCGCACGCGCTGCTCCGGGAGTCAGCGCGTGCGCAGATGGAGCCCTTGGATGAGAGCTCCATCTGCGCATGCGTCGCTCCGGGCGCCATTACTTGAATCGGGACCGCGGACACACTCCACCACTGAGCCGTCGCCGCCGCTCCCACCACTGAGCCGCCGCCGCTGCCACCACTGAACCGGGACCGCGGACACACGCCACCACTGAGCAGTCCCTGCCGCTGCCACCACTGAGCAGTTGCCGCCGCTCCCACCACTGAGCCGCTGCCACCACTGAACCGGGACCGCGGACACACGCCACCACTGAGCAGTCCCTGCCGCTGCCACCACTGAGCAGTTGCCGCCGCTCCCACCACTGAGCCGCCGCCGCTGCCACCACTGAACCGGGACCGCGGACACACGCCACCACTGAGCAGTCCCTGCCGCTGCCACCACTGAGCAGTTACCGCCGCTCCCACCACTGAGCCGTCGCCGCCACTCCCACCACTGAGCCGTCGCCGCCACTGCCACCACTGAACCGGGACCGCGGACACACTCCACCACTGAGCAGTCCCTGCCACCACTGAGCAGTCGCCGCCGCCGCTGCCACCACTGAACCGGGACCGCGGACACTCACTGCACCGGCCTGCTGCACGGCTCACACGCCACGGCTGCTGCCGCCACCACGGACCCCACGGATCCTGCCACCGCGGATGCCACCGCGCCTGCAACCACGGACGCCACGGCACCTGCAACCACGGACCCCGCTGCCACTGACCTGCCGCGCCTGCCAGCACAACCTGTGCCTCCTGTGACCCCGCTTCACCACCACTGCTGCCCCCCTCCGGTAAGAGAACACCGGAGTATAAGACGGACCCCATTTTTCTTTTTTTTACCTTTTTTTATGTCTAAGTTTGGGGTGCGTCTTATATTCCAGTGCGTCTTATAAAGCGAAAAATACGGTATATCATGTAGCTGAAGTGCAGCACAGATTCATCTAATCTAAAAGACTAGATTATTTGATCAGGAATAGGACATTTCATAAAAATTTTCCCAAATTCTTATGAAAAATATTAATCACATGGTGCATTGAACCGCTGTACCCAATTTTTTTTTAATATACAGTTGAAAGCAGAAGTTTCCATCCACTATCTAAATAGACAACTGCAGGTTTTGCTCACTGACATGAAATCAGAATAAACATTTCCCATAATTATTTATAAGAGAGCGATAGAGAGATCGAGAGAATGTTTTAAGGCATCTTTATTAATTTCTGCAAAGTCAAACGTTTACATACATAAAGTATTATGCCTTTAAACAATACGGGACAACCCATATGATGATGTCATGCCTTTGAAAGCTTCTGATATGTTTATTGGCAACATCTGAGTTATTTAGAGACACCTGTGGATGTATTTTAATGCACACCTGAAACACACTGCTTTTTTGTGTAGCATCATGGGAAAGTCAAAAGAAATCAGCCAAGATCTCAGAAATGGAATTGTGGACTTTCAGAAGGCAGGTTCATCCTTGGGTGCAATTTCCAGATACTTGAAGGTGTCTCATTCATCTGTACAAACAATTATATGTAAGTACAAAAAAGATAGGAATGTCCAGCCATCATACCAATCATGAAGGAGATGGCTTATGTGTACCAGAGATGAATGTGCTTTGGTCACTTATGTGCATATCAACCCAAGAACAAAAAGGAAAAGGAAAATACCTTATGAAGATGCTGGGGGAAACTGGCAAGACTGTCGTTATCCACAGTGAAACGAGTACTGTATTAACATGGGCTGAAAGGGCACTCTGCCAGGAAGAAGCCATTAGTCCAAAAGAAACAAAAGCCAGATTAATATTTGCAAATGCACACAGGAACAAAGACCTTAATTCCTTTCTCACCTTTTCACTGGGGGACACAGACAGTGGGTATTATGATGTCTCCAGGGAGGCGTGACACTTTATTTGCAAAAGGGTTTTTTCCTCCCCCCACAGCATATACCCTAGCTAGGTAGGAAACTAGCTCAGTTTTTTCTAGTGTCAGCAGGGCGGCTGACATGTCTGGACTGAGCTCCACCAGAGGTGCCTCAGGCCAGCTTATATTGTTTTTATTTTTACTTTTTATTTTGTTTTCTTCTTATTCATTCTATCATTCTATTTTTGATAGGGGCAATACCAGGGTGCCCTGCCACCCCCGTTCCCCCTCGTGTTCGGGCAGAGAAAACCTGGCGTGTACAAGCAGTCAGTCTTCCCTCGCGCCCAAGTGGTCGGGTCTGCGTACCCCTCCAGGCTCCCTGGAAGCACCTCACACCAAGGTAGTTCCAGAGGGCTAAGCAGAGCAGAGGACCTGCTTCAGCCTTGAGCCAAAGATGCGTCCCTGAGATCCCTGCATCCATCACCAACGCGTCTTCAGAGCAGCTCTTACGGAGCCAGGAGCAGGTAGGGAGACGACGAGTCATCTGTCCCCTGCATCCAAACCGCCGCCTAGAAAGGCGCCGGTGGGCCGATGCAGGCCTTGATCCCGGGGAGCATCATTAATTTAGCCCCCGGCTTCGGCCTGCATTCTAGCAGCGCCCCCTCTCACTGCTCTGGAAGCCGCTTCCTCACTCAGGGGCAGCTCCTTTCCGATTGGCTGTCACGCTTAGTCCCAGCCCTGAGACCAGCCAGTCTCCGGGGCAGTCTCTCTCCTCCATGCTGCCAGGAACACTGGACGCCATTTTCCACGTGGGGAGCAGACTTGGGTGAGATCGCCTCCTTGGCTCTGCTTAGCGGTATATCGCTCTCTAGCGGTGTGTGCCTGCTGGCTAGCGGTGTATAATCAGCTATTAGCGGTATATACTGGCTCTGCCTGCAGGTATATGCCGGCTGTTTGACAGTATATGCCATTTTGCTACGGTATATACCGGCTGTGCATAGCAGTTACTTTATAATACTGCTAGTGGCTCCTCACTCATAACTATCCCTATAGGGCTGTAGGACTCTATTGCTGACATGCGTAACCGCAAGGGTGATAAACCTTCCCAGGCGTCCTCTACGGACCTGTACTATGCCTGTACCACCTGTGGACGCTCTGTTTCTAATGGCCGAAGCTATCCACTATGCCGGGGCTGAGATGCCCCTTCTACCGTGTCACAACAGACCCTGTTGCCGGACCAGGATGCCGTGCAGTCTCTGGATTCTGCTCTGGCCACTGGCCAGGCAGCACCCCCGTCTGATGATGTAATGCCTGCATGGGCTCTTCTAATGTCTAAAAGGTTAGATGACCTTGCCGCTCAGATATCCCAGCCGTCCTCAGGCTCCCACAGCCTTCCCCCGGCCCAGCTCCCTCAGAGGAGCCCGCCTGCTTCGTCTGGTCCCTCTTCCCCAGAACGTAAAAAGGCTGTTTCCAAAAGGCACCATTGCGCCTGTCCTCACCTATTGTACCATCACCCATTCCCTATAGACTGTGAGCCCTCGCGGGCAGGGTCCTCTCTCCTCCTATACCAGTCTGTCTTCTACTGTTAATGATTGTTGTATCTATACCCTCTTTCATTTGTAAAGCGCCATGGAATAAATGGCGCTATAATAATAAATAATAATAATAATTGCGACCTCTACGCCTCATCCGACTTGGACGATAGTCAGTCTGACCGAGGTTCCGTGACCTGTAGTAGTCACGATTCTCAAGACTCTGATTCAGATGTCTTTTCTGAGTCTAGGCATATAGAAGACACTAATTTTGGCTGTCAATCACACTCTGTCGATCTCTAATCAGCCTCCTGACCTGACTTCTCAGTCGGCAATCAAGCGGGCCAAGAAGCCTCCTAAATCCTTTGCTCAGGATCCGGTTTTTCGGCAAATTATATCTAAACAGTGGGATCACCCTGATAGAAGGTTTAATAAAAAACCCTTCTCTTTATTCGCTTATCCCTTTCCCTCTGAAATGGTTAAGCCCTAGTCAGTACCCCCCGTTGTGGATCCGCCAGTATCCACATTGGCTAAACACACGGTCATGTCTGTTTCAGACAACGCGTCTCAAGAACTCGTCCGACCGTGCAGTTGATGCTGTGGTCAAATCTATTTTCCAGGCTTCTGGCTCATCTCTTCGCCCCCTGTTTGCCTTAACATGGGTCGCGAGAGCTATGGGTGTGTGGAGCAAGAACCTACGCAGGATGCTTTGCTCTTGTAATATTCTCCCGGCAGCTTTTGAGACCCTTGATTTGTTCTCTCTAGCCTATAATTATTTTCTTCACGGCTCCCTAGATGCAGCTAGTTTATGAGCCCTATCGGCGGCCAATGCGGTCTTTGCCCGCAGAGTCCTTTGGCTAAAAATATGGAATGCGGACAGTGCCTCCAAGAAATCCCTGTCCCCTTCCATGGCCTGCGTCTGTTTGGAGAATCCCAGGACAAACTCATGTCTGAGACGACGGGTGGTAAAAGTACCATTCTACCTCAAAAGCGGCCTATATCCAGGAATTTTAAAAAATCTCCTTGGCACAGGCAGTCCTTTCGGCCTGCCCCCCAAAAACCATCAGCCCAAGGATCGTCCCAACGCTCAGATCGAGGATCCGGTCCCTCAAGGGGCTCTTCTTGGCGTTCCCACTCCAAGCAACCTAAACCCAAAAGAACCTCACTCTGTACAGGCCCCCTCAGCATGACGCCAGGTATCCCTCAGATCCGACTCCTGTTGGAGGGCGGCTTCTACTTTTTCGGGATATCTGGCTAGAGCACACTCACGATGCTTGGGTTCGAGAAATCGTCACCTCAGGTTACAAAAGATCGATTTCCATTCCCTGCCGGCCAACAGGTTTCTGCGTTCTCGTCTTCCAAAGTCCAAAACGCAAAGCCAGGCCTTATTTCAGGCCATAAGCAAACGTTATCATTCCAGTACCCCTGGAACAGCGCGGCAAAGGTTCTATTCAAACCTTTGTCGTTCCCAAAAAAGATGGCTCTGTCCACCCTATCTTGGACCTCAAACGGCTGAACAAATTCGTACGGATTCGAACTTTCCAAATGGAATCATTGAGAGCAGTGCTAGCCGCCATGGAACCTGGAGAATTCCTAGCTTCCATAGACGTTTAAGATGCTTATTTACACATTCCCATATGTGTCTCATCAATGGTTCCTTCGCTTTGCCATAGGACACCATTTCCAATTCAGGGCCCTCCCCTTTGGGCTGGCCACTGCGCATCGGGTCTTCACAAAGGTCATGGCGGCAGTCATGTTTATTTTACACCCCAGAGGCATCCTGGTCGTTCCATTGGACGACCTTCTTGTCAAAGGGAGCTCTCCACGTTTGCTCAGAAAGCGTGCAGATTTGCCTAGACACGCTGTCAAGGCTAGGGTGGCTTATCAACTTCAAAAAGTCATCCCTCATTCCTCATCAACGCATCACCTTTCTAGGTATGATGATAGACACGGCTCAGTCCCGGGTTTTTCTTCCAGAGGAAAAGAGATCTTCCCTGATCCGGGCCGCCCAATCCCTCCGCTCTCGCCGTCACACATCCCTTCGGAATGGAATGAGAGTGTTAGGCAAGATGGTGGCGGTCATAGAAGCAGTGTCCTTTGCCAAATTCCATCTGCGCCCTCTACAACTGGATCTTCTATCCTCCTGGGACAAGAATCCAGCTTCCCTAGACCGGTCAGTCCGCCTATCTCAGTCTGCGCTCAGCTCCCTCGTCTGGTGGACTCAAGCCTCATCCCTATCTCAAGGGAAGTCCTTCCGCCCGGTCCACTGTCAAGTAGTCACGACGGATGCCAGCCTGATAAGCTGGGGGGCGGTGTTTCTCCACCACACTGTTCACGGACGCTGGTCTCCTTCCGAGCGCTCCCTGCACATCAATGTTCAGGAGATCAGAGCCATATTTTTGGCCCTTCAGAATTTTCAACCCTTACTATTGGGCCTCCCTGTTCGGATCCAGTCAGACAATGCCACGGTCGTGGCTTACATCAACCGTCAGGGAGGAAATCGCAGCAGGGCAGCGATGAAAGAAGTATCCAGGATTCTTCTTTGGGCAGAGATGCACATTCCCATTATTTCAGCTGTCCATATTCCGGGGGTAGACAACTGGGCCGCAGACTTTCTCAGCAGGCAAGGTCTAGCGGCAGGGGAATGGTCCCTCCACGACGAAGTGTTCCATCAGATTACTCTTCGTTGGGGACTCCCAGATGTGGACCTCATGGCTTCTCGGATGAACGCCAAAATACATCCCTTCATATCCCGGTCGAGAGACCCGCTAGCGCTTGGCTCCGACGCTCTAGTCTTTCCGTGGTCGCAGTTTCGCCTACCCTACATCTTCCCTCAGTTTCCTCTCATTCCGAGAGTAAATCAAGAAAATCACCACCGTTTACCTGGACACATAGGTTTTCTACCTTTCTGATCCCTGCCACTGCAGGTTGATCAGTCTTTTGGTCCCTGCCATTGCAGGTTGATCATTTGTTTTTGGTCTCCCCTGAGGAACTCTTGCCATTTAGAGGGAAACGCATCGGGAGGACGTTCTTGTTTGTTTTTGCATGGTTGTGGGGCAGACAGCTCATTTGGGTGCTGCCCTTGTCAGGGAGGAAGCACAATCACGGGGCACAACAGGGGTTAGTACATAATCTCCCAACGCCTTACCCCGGTTCTTCCAGCCTGTGACCAACTCTGGATCGCTGTGTCTTCTTACCCTTGGAAAACATCTGGGTGAGATCATTCTAATATGTAGCCAAATTGGCACTAATCGCACTATTATGAAAATTAATATCGATTTTATTGATTATATATATTAAAAGTTAAGTTTATAGTCCCCGCTATTATCTTTGTATATTGGACTATTGGGCACTATCTTTCTGTTAGATTCTGCTATTATACTGTAATCAAGAAAATCAAAGCGGAGGGAATCCCGGTGATCCTCGTGGCCCCGGACTGGCCCAGGAGAGCCTGGTACCCAGAGCTTCTCCAACTGCTCGGCGACACTCCCTGGCGTCTTCCCGACCGCCCGGATCTTCTGTCGCAAGGTCCAATATTCCACCAGAATACAACACAGCTGCATTTGACAGCGTGGCGCTTGAATCCTTGATTCTAGCAAAATCAGGTCTTTCTTCTAAGGTAGTTCATACCATGCTTAATGCTTGAAAGCCCTCCTCCGCCAGTATCTACCACAGGACCTGGAAGACCTATCTTTCCTGGTGTGACCATCATAATCGGTCGCCCCTTACCTTTTCAATCCCTAATGTTCTTGCCTTTCTGCAAGACGGTCTGGACTTGGGACTAGCTCTCAGTACCCTTAAAGGACAAGTTTCTGCCTTGTCAGTATTTTTCCAGAAGCGGCTGGCTTCTCGCCCTCAGGTCCGTACCTTTCTTCAAGAGGTCACTGTAGAGATAAAAATATAGCGCATATGAGAAGCACCCGTGGAGTGATTTCTGTATATTTATATTATAGAATTGCTCACCTGGTTAGGTTGTGCGCCCTCGCACAACCCCGGTGTTAGATGTATAATTCCTCTGGGGGATAAGGGACTGTCTCAGCTGGCGTTATCCGTTGTTTTGCTGGGTGGATCCAGGTTTGTTGCCGCTGCTGGCTTCAGATTGACCGACTTTTTGAATCCTGGAGCTCTGTGCGGACCTGTGTCCTCCCGCTGTTAGTTCAAATGATCTGATGGATTCTATTACTCACAGCAGCTCTACCCGGATTCCCTTATGGGAGTAGGCATATAGAAAAAAAGATTCCGGTCTTTGTGAGCGCTAGTAATAGATCTTTGGTCTTTGATCTTTTAAGAAATTTGGCTTTATTATTAATAACATAAAGCTCTTGTATTAACACAATGCGTTTCAGCAAGATACACTTGCCATCCTCAGGTGACACTGTGTATATGTGTGTGAGAATACACACACATATACACAGACGCCAGGTACACACAGCGTACAGCCATATATACATCTACTTACATAATCACCAGTTTTGTCTGTTCTCCTATTCCGTCATATAGTGTAAACACACTCATAGCACACAGGGGAGACACCACATAGTGATCACAGCTCAAGAAACACCACCAGATACCAATATACAGCACACAACAAGAAAGACAGTGCACAGGGGTGAGAGAGGTCAAATGACGCAACACATACAATACACAAATGCAGAGGAATGACATACAACAGATATATTGGAAAGCGCAATCAGTGTGACACATATCCACTGCTCCAGTCAGCACCACTAAGCATAGATAGATCTTCATTTCACCTCACTACCGATGCGATAGCATCGGGCCTATTTCTAGTATTACAATAACCTCCTGTACATAAAGGTGATTCGATAACATCAACGTTTGTTTGGACTCTATTGCAACATCCGCACGGCTTGAACAAATAATATTCCTAGTTTGCTCAATATCATTATAAATGATATAAATTGATATATGTAGTCAATGATTGTGCATTATAACCTCCTGGCACATTATATTACAATTATTGGCCGAAATACATAAGCTTATTTTCCAGCCTATTTAGACTACCGTATTTTTCGGACTATAAGACGCACTTTTTTCCCCCCAAATGTTGGGGGAAAGTGAGGGGTGCGTCTTATAGTCTGAATGTAGGGCATGGCTGCGAGGAATGAGGGTGCTGCGGTGGAGCAGGTCATCGCTGGCATGAGCAAGCTGTAGCAACGCCTACCGTGACCACGTGGGCCCGCTCAATTCATATGTATGCATCCTCCCGCCAATTATCTCTCAGCACTGAAGCCGGCGCTGACAGGTGGGCTGAATCATGGGCAGGGGTGCGAGCATAATTAACACTCGGCCCGCGTGATCACCCCTGGCAACTACAGCCTGGAGTGATTACGTGTGGCTATATTCACTACCCCACGCGCATCATCATCATCAGCACGGGGAGTAGTGAATAAATATACTCACCGGCCACAGATCCCTGCAGCATCACAATGGCCTCCTGTCTATCTGCCCGTTGATGTGTGTGGAGAGCGTCATCCCTGTGCTCACCGCTCTCCACACACATCAGCAGGTAGGCAAACAGACAGGAGGTCATCGTGATGCTGCAGGGAGCGGTGACCGGCTCCACACAGGTAGTGGCGCTGCTGCTGGCACAGACAGGAGGACGAGCAATGCTGCGTGGAGTGAGAAAAGGTCAGTATAAACGTTTATTTTTTCTCTGCCACAGGATGCAGGCCATATAGCAGGATTGGGGTATATAGCAGGATGGGGGTATATAGCAGGATGAGGGACATATATACAAGGATGGGGATCATATACAAGGCAGGAAGATCATTACCAGGATGGGGTACCTTAGTAGAGAATTTGGGGACGTTACCCCCATAACAGTGTCAGCAGCAGATCCTCGTCCCATAACAGTGTGTCATGACCACATTTTTTGCTTAAAATTTTATTTTCCTATTTTCCTTCTCTAAAACCAGGGTGCGTCTTATGGTCCGGTGCATTTTATAGTCCAAAAAATATAGTAAGTCCACAGAGCCCACCTACAGCTATCTCCATACATGGTTAATATATGTGCTCCATCAATAGATTTCTCCTAATCGGAGCTGTGTATCAAATAAACAAACAGTCAGGGGTTTTCAAGTTGCTAAATAAATGACGTAATCCATACTGCAGTATAGTTGTTTGCAGTAACTATATCTATGCGGTTATTTAGTACATACTGATGTGCGAGGGATAGTCCCATTAGCTGTGCCTCACGCTCCTGATGAATTTATATCAATTATTATGGCACTGTGCAAATAAGAATATTGTTTTTTTGTGCAGGCCATACGGATATTGCAATAGAGTCCAAACAAACATTGAGGTCATCTGGTCACCTTTATGTACAGGAGGTTATTGTAATAAGTAGAGGATAAAAGATGAATTGATATATACTAGTGGATTTATATGGAACAGGGATAGTCCAATATTGTCACATTAGTTACCTCATTTGCATTTTGAAGCACCCTTTAAACTTTTTAATGTAATGTGTTGTATTGTTATTTAATATACATTCATTTGATATAATAAAGCAAATGATTTTCTCAAAATGATTTTGAGTAAATTGTCACATTAGTAGTCTCTAAATGCCATTTTTTCCCAGTCTACTTGTTTTATTCAATAGCAGCCGTCTGTTTCTATGTACTTAGAACAGTTCTCTGGAGGAGGTGGCACCTTAGGAGTGTGAGGAAGTGTGGTCACTTGGGAGAAGTGTGCTACAGCAAATTCATGCAGAAGACCAAGTCTTAACACTCCTCTCTTTTTGCTGTGCCAGTGTTTGTGTTCTTATGGTGCCATGAGAGAAGCAGGATAAATCACAAGATTCACCACAGTGGAACTCAAGAGAAGTGCTGGAAGCTTGTAAGGGGTTTGTGGCAGCAAAACCAAGTGACTGCAAGAAATTTTGAGTAAACGCCTTAGGTGCTGGCCCCTCCACAGAGAGAATCCATACTCTGTCTCGGAGTATGGATGTCAGAAAGCTTATTTGGAAGCCAAAAGCAGACATGGAACCTAAACGCTGGATTCACACATCGGTGTTTTGCAGTGAGTGTAGACCAGGATCCACAGCCCACAAAACATGGATGGGTGAGGCCAGTCTAATGGAAAGTGCAGCCAGATGAAAGTGGCCTAATTAGTGACAAGATGGAGATAATGCATATATCCAACAGGAGGAGGGAAGAGGAGTGGGGGGTGGGGGGGAGCAGTAATAGTTTACAAAGCAGTTTTTTTCCCTTTTAAAAAAAAATAAAAAAAATAAATGAAGAAAAATGCTCACCACTAGAATCCACAGATGCAGAGAGCTGACCATTTTTTTTGGCAATCACAAATTTTCCATTTGCAGCTTTCAAAGTAATCCGCCGATCACACCACTCCATATTAAAGTAACAACTGTCATTTCTGGAAAAAGGAAAAAAAAAAATTATTCATACGCAGATATCATTTACATTTGTTTGGTTCCTTAGTACATCCAAAATGATACATTGAGAGCCACCTTGTAAATGTAGCTTGTGCCTGTCCCATTAAATATTACAGAACACGTGCAAAGACTTGGCAAGGTGCAATAGATGCAACATCACCAACACCTTCAGGATATGCAGGTAAGGGTTGCTGCTTTATATACAGTTAGATCCAAAAATATTGGCACAGTGACCGAATCGCCTTGACTTTGGCTCTATATGCAGGGCCGGATTATAGGCGGGGCAGGCGGGGCTCCAGCCCAGGGGCCCCCACCAAAAGAGCTTCTAAGGGGGCCCCCACCACCAGGGCCATACTTGTCAGCATTTTTTTTTTCTTCACACCCTCTCCCCCCTCCGTAAAGACAGTCTAATAAATCAGCTGTGTTTTCGGAGGGGGGAGTGTGGGCCGGTGCACCGGCATGTATTTGTATCTGCGTCTTTAAGACGCAAAAACAAACTGCGGGCACAGGACGCTGAATGACCCCGGAAGTACCAGTGCTTGGACTTCCGGGGTCAGAGGTGTGCCAATGAGCTCCCTGCTATGTGCTGTGGCCGTCATGGGCGTACCCAGCGAGGGGCGGGGGGGCACCTGCCCCCCCCCCCCGAAGCAGGGGCACGGTGTAATGGGCCGCTGTATGTGCAGCCACGCTCCTCCGCAGTGTGTGCATGCAGGCCCGACACACTAGCTGCAGCAGGAGGCAGCGCTGTGCTGTGCCGGCTCTGCTGTGTGCTGTGTGCCCGCATGCACACAATGCAGAGGAGCGTGCCGGAGCCGGTGCTCGCAGCTTCCTCCTTCCTATTCAAATGTATTTGCGTCTTTCAGACGTAAATACATTTGAACAGCGCGCCGGGACTGGGCCCCGCCCCCGACGTGCAGCAATGTGATGAGATCAGCACCATGCTGACGTCATCACAGTGCTGCGGGCGCCGGCACACAGGGGAGATCAGATGGTAAGCGCTCTATGAAGGAGCCGAAGAGACAGGTTTAATTAATGATGATGAGTGGGGAGGGGCTGAGGACACAACGGGGAACATCTGTGAAGGAAGTGGAACACAGCTTTGTGGCAGGCAGAGGAGGAGTACTGTATTCCGAGGGAGGGGGGGGAGGCAGGAGTGTGTAGGGATGGGGCAGTGTGTGTAGGGATGGGGCAGTGTGTGTAGGGATGGGGCAGTGTGTGTAGGGTGTGATGAGCGTTGCATTGTATTGTGTGTGTGGGGAGGGGTAATGGGGGGGTGCATTGTGTGTGTGTGTGTAGAGGTGAGTGTGTGTGTGGAGTTATGGGGGGTGCATTGTATTTGAGTGTGTGTGTAGGGGGTGATGGGGGGTGCATTGTGTGTGTGGGGGTGTGTGTGTGTATAGAGGTAAAGGGGGGTGCATTGTGTGTGTGGGGGTGTGTGTGTGTGTAGGGGGTGATGGGGGTGCATTGTGTGTGTGTAGGGGGTGATGGGGGTGCATTGTGTGTGTGTGTAGGGGTGATGGGGGTGCATTGTGTGTGTAGGGGGTGATGGGTGGTGCATTGTGTGTGTGTGTTTGTAGGGGGTGATAGGTGCATTGTGTGTGTAGGGGGTGATGGGGGATGCATTGTGTGTGTTTCTGTGTGTAGGGGGTGATGGGGGATGCGTTTGTGTGTGTGTGTGTGTGTGTGTGTGTGTGTGTGTGTGTAGAGGTAAAGGGGGGTGCATTGTGTGTGTGTAGGGGGTGATGGGGGGTGCATTTTGTGTGTGTGTGTAGGGGTAAAGGGGGTGCATTGTGTGTGTAGGGGGTGATGGGGGGTGCATTGTGTGTGTGTGTGTGGGTGTGTGTATAGAGGTAAAGGGGGGTGCATTGTGTGTGTGCAGGGGGTGATGGGGGTGCATTTTGTGTGTGTGTGTGTGTGTGTAGGGGTTGATGGGGGGTACATTGTGTGTGTGTGTGTGTGTGGGGGGGGGGGGTGATGGGTGGGCGCATTGTGTGTGTCAGAGCTGTGTGTGTGTGTGTCAGAGCTGTGTGTGTGTGTGTCAGAGCTGTGTGTGTGTGTGTGTGTGTGTGTGTGTGTGTCAGAGCTGTGTGTGTGTGTGTGTGTGTGCGCGCGTGCGTGTGTCAGAGCTGTGTGTGTAAGAAGCAGTCTGTGCAGCCCCCCAGAACTATATGGGTACCCCAGAGCGCTATGTCACCTATCCCAGTAATGAGTACACCACCAGAGCTGTTTGCCACTCCAGTAACGTCTATGCCCCCTGCCCCTCCTGTAATGTATATATTGTAGCCCCCAGCCCCTCCTGTGATGTATATACAGCAGTGCTGTCAGTGTGCAGTCATGTCTGTTAGTGACAGCCATCGTGAAACGCAGCCACATGTCCTAAAGGAGCTGGATGGAAACAAGCGGGAGAGGTGAGTGAGGCTGCTGGCGACTTCCCCATATTAGTACCTGTAAGGGCTCATGCACACGTAACTGCTGAATATTCTGCAGCGATTTGACAGCACATGTGAGCGTCAAATCGCTGCAGAAACACTGCATAATGGATGCAGTTTTTCTTTACAAAAAAAGCCGATTTCATGCGCTATGGCTGCTGCCCCCACCGAAGACAGAGGGAGCTGCATCCATAGCGCACGGAATAATTGGACATGCTCATTTCATGAACTCACAGATTTGGGTCAACATTTTAGCACCCAAATCGCTGCGTTCATAAAAGCAACGTGCGCACGTGGCATGCACAATCTACATAGATCGTGCTGGGGATGCAGGACGCATGCATTTACACAGTGCTATACGCAGTGTAAATGCATGGAATTACGCAACGTGCGCACGAGCCCTAATGCGTCTGTGTCTGCATATATGTCAGTGTATATGACTATGCATATATTTGTCTGTTTATATGTATTTTTCTGAATTTGTCTTCAAATATGTATATGTACGTATGCCTATATTTGTATGTGCGTGTCTGTGTGTGGATGGGGTCCACTGAGACTCTTTCACCCGGAGGCCCCAAAGACCTGGAGCCGGCCCGGGCTGCCTTGACATTGGGATCAATAAAAAATATGTGAGTAAGGTTCTGTACGCACGTTGCGTATTTGCATGCAGTTACGCATGCGTCCTGCGTCCCCAGCACATTCTATGAAGATTATGCAGGAGCCGTGTGCACGTGGTGTATTAGAGCGCAGCGATTCGGTGCCAGAAGCGCTGCGTTCTAAGAAGTGACATGTCACTTCTTTCATGTGCTTTGGATGCAGCCCCTGCTCTGTCTATGGGAGGGGCTGCACTCAGAGCGCATGGAATTGGCTTTTCATTACGGACTCTTTCTGTAGCGATTTGAAGCGCACGTGTGCTGTTCAAATTGCTGCAGAAATTTCTGCAGAGACAAACGCAACGTGCGCACATAGTTTAACTCTACTATCTGTGTATAAGTGACGGCTGTGAGTTATCCTGGACTGTATCTGTATTGTAGTACTGTAAATCTGAATGTGGCAGAACAGGATAAGATAAATGTTCATTGGATTTATATCTAAATGCTGTGGTTCGCGCTCTACTGTTATGGCTAAAAATGTTAACGTTATGGGGCCCCCACCAGATTTTCTGCCCAGGGGCCCCCACCAACCTTAATCCGGCCCTGTCTATATGCCACTTTTTCTTTTTTTTATTTGAAATGAAACAACTGAGATGCAACTGAAATTTAGACTGTTGGGGTTAATTAACCCCTTCACTCCCATGCAATTTTCTGGTTTTTTTTTTCCCCCCCTTCCCTTCCAAGAGCCATAACTTTATTTTCCCATTAATTATTATTATTTATTATAGCACCATTTATTCCCTGGCGCTTTACATGTGAAAAGGGGTATACATAATAGGGACAAGTACAATAATCAAACAATACAAGGCACAGACTGGTACAGGAGGATAGAGGTCCCTGCCCGCAAGGGCTCACAGTCTACAAGGGATAGGTGAGGATACAGTAGGTTAGGGTAGAGCTGGTTGTGCGGCGTTATATCAGACTGAGTGTTACGGCAGGTTGTAGGCTTATTAATATAGCCATAATCATATTAATATAGCCATATGAGGGTTTTGGTTTAATTTTTTGTAGAACGAGTTGTACTTTTGAATGACATCATATTGTACTGGAAAACGGAAAAAAAAATTCCAGGTGAGGAGAATTTGCAAAAAAAAAAAATAAGAATTAAATTGAAATTCCAGATTTTTTTTTTTAAATTATGTTCACTATATAGTAAAAGACCAGGCATTATTAGCACCAGCTATGTGCTGTGAAGCGTTGTCCAATCAACCTTGCAGAAATAGCTCTGTACACTTCAGAATTCATCCAGCTGCTTCTGTCTTCAGTCATATCATCAATAAACACTAGTAACCCAGTGCCATTGGAAGCCAAGCATGTCCGTCCACCACACTGCCTCCAACATGTTTTACAGAGGATGTTATGGGCTTTAGATAATGAGCCGTTTCTAAGCCTTCTCTCTTCTTCCCATCATTCTGGTAGACATTGAGCTTAGTTTTATCTGTCCAAAAAATGCGGTTCCAATACTGGGCAGCTTTAGATGTTTCTTGGAAAAGTCTAATCTGGCCTTTATTTTATCCTTATTTTTTATTCTTTATTCTTTTATCCTTTTATTTTTACCCTTCAGCCCCCAGCCTGTTTTCACCTTAAAGACCCGGCCATTTTTTTCAATTTTAACCAGTGTCACTTTATGATGTTATAACTCTGGAACGCTTCAACGGATCCTGGCGATTGTGACATTGTTTTTTCGTGACATATTGTATTTCATGTCAGTGGTAAATTTAGGCCGATATGTTTTGCGTTTGTGAAAATTTCGAAAATTTGGCGAAAAGTTCGCAATTTCCAAAATTTGAAATTTTATACTCAAATCTTGAGGTATGTCACAAAATAGTTACTAAATTACATTTCCCATGTGTCTACTTCACACCAGCACAATTTTCGAAAAATATTTTTTTTTCTATTCGGAAGTTAGAATGGTTCAAAGTTAAATCAGCAATTTCTCATTTTTCCAACAAAATTTACAAAAAATTTTTTTTTTTTTTAGGTACATCACATCACATTTGGAGTGATTTGAGAAACCTAGGCGACAGAAAATACCCAAAAGTGACCCCATTCTAAAATCTGCACCCCTCACTGTTTAAAACCACATCCAAGAAGTTTATTAACTTAATTAAATTTTTAAGTTTATTAAATTTTTTCCTTCTACATTGCTTTGGTTGCTGTGAAGCTCCTAAAGAGGAGCTTCACAGCAACCAAAGCAATGTAGAAGGAAAAAAATTTTTTTTTTTTTGTACACAAAAAGTAAGTTACTTTAGCGATAAAATTTTGCATTTTCACAAAAGTATCAGGAGATACTTTTGTGAAAATTGTGCAATTTCTCCTGAGTACACAGATGCCTCATATGTGGTGGAAATCAATTATTTGGGCGGACGGCGGGGCTCAGAAGAGAAGAAGCGCCATTTCACAGCAAAATTGGTTGGAATTATTAGCAGACGCCATGTTAGGTTTGGAGACCCCCTGAGGTGCCTAAACAATGGAGCTCCCCCACATGGAGAGAGGGAGTGGGGGGGACAAGCAGATCAGGAAGGGTGAGAGGTGGGGAAGGGGGCAGCAGATGAAGAGGTTGGGAGAGAGCAGGCAGCAGATCAGGGAGGGTGAGAGAGGGGGCAGCAGATCAGGGAGGGGGGCAGCAGCTGATGAGGGAGAGCAAGCAGCAGATCAGGGAGGGTGAGAGATTGGAGAGAGCGGGCAGCAGATCGGGGAAGGCGAGATGGGAGAGAGCGGGCAGCAGATCGGGGAAGGTGAGATGGGAGAGAGCGGGCAGATCGGGGAAGGCGAGATGGGAGAGAGCGGGCAGCAGATCGGGGAAGGTGAGATGGGAGAGAGCGGGCAGCAGATCGGGGAGGGTGAGAGATGGGAGAGCGGGCAGCAGATCGGGGAGGGTGAGAGATGGTGGAGGGGACAGCAGATCGGGGAGGGTGAGAGATGGTGGAGGGGACAGCAGATCGGGGAGGGTGAGAGATGGGAGAGAGCAGGCAGCAGATCAGGGAGGGTGAGAGGGGGCAGCAGATCAGGGAGGGGGGCAGCAGCTGATTGAGAGCAAGCAGCAGATCGGGGAGGGTGAGAGATGGTGGAGGGGACAGCAGATCGGGGAGGGTGAGAGATGGGAGAGAGCAGGCAGCAGATCAGGGAGGGTGAGAGGGGGCAGCAGATCAGGGAGGGGGGCAGCAGCTGATTGAGAGCAAGCAGCAGATCGGGGAGGGTGAGAGATGGGAGAGTGGGCAGCAGATCGGGGAGGGTGAGAGATGGTGGAGGGGACAGCAGATCGGGGAGGGTGAGATGGGAGAGAGCGGGCAGCAGATCGGGGAGGGTGAGAGATGGGAGAAAGCGGTCAGCAGCTCACAGAGGGGGACAGCGGCTGATGGAGAGCGGTGGCAGAGAGGGGGCTGCAGCAGATGAGATCGGCGGCGGTGGCAGCGGATCAAGGGCAGGGGCTTACCAGGGCACTTGCAGGGATCACTCTCCTCAGCCTCCAGAGACGCCGGAGTGAAGCTGAGGGGAGCTGTCTCCGGCCCCAGATCCACGGTGATTGGAGAGATCGGTGACAAGGCCGGTCTCTCCAATCAGAGCTGGGGTCAGGTGAAGCAGCGATCACCCAGTTCCAGCCAAAGATCAGTGCTATAGCTGCACAGATCATGGCTGGATTTCAAGGTTTCAGTCATTTTCAATGGCTGAAACATTACAGTGGCTGTGATTGGCTGAGCGGCGTTCGTCAGCCAATAACAGCCTCCGTAGGCCCGGGGTGAGGCACCACCTCTCCTGAGGTCAGGCTGAGGTCGCCTCCTTCCCGAATCTAGGGTTTGTGTGAAACGGTCGCACTCATCGATCACACTCACTGGGTAAGTCATGGGTCATTAAGTACCATGTCACCATGGGTCGTTAAGAGGTTAAAAAGGGAATCTGTCACCAGGTTTTTGCTACATAATCTGATAGCACTATAACACAGAGCAAGCGATTCCGGCGGTGTATCCCTAACTGGGTTGCTTGGTGTAGTTTTCATAGAATCTCTCGTCTCATGGCGACGTAGCAGAGGAGAAAGAATCATAGAATGGTAGAGTTTGCAGGGACCTCAAGGGCCATTGGGTCCAACCCTCTGCAAGTGCAGTTTTCTTAAATCATCCCAGCTATATGTTTATCCAGCTTCTGCTTGAAGATTTCCATTGATGGAGAGGCTCACAACCTCATGTGGTAGCCTGGCCTGTTCCACTCTCCGATTGCCCTCACTGTCAGAAAGTTTTTCCTAAATGTCTAAGGCTGCTTTCACACATCCAATTTTTGCTGTGCGGCACAATCCGGCTCTTTGCAGAAAAAAACGCAACCTTTTGTCTTGCTACCGGTTGCGTTTTTTCCGCATAGACTTTCATTAGTGCCGGATTGTGCCGCATGGCCTTGCGTTCGGTCCGGTTTTTGCCGGATGCGGCATATTTAGCCCATGCGGCGGCCGTATGGAACGTTTCCTGGCACGTTTTTTTGTCCGGTGAAAAAAGCCGCATCCGGCCAATGCGGCGCTTTTTCCAATGCATGCCTATGGACAATGCGGGGGAAAAAAAAAAAAAAAAAAAAAAGCATCCGGCAGCCGCATGCGTTTTTTTCGCCGCATCCGTTGCATAGGTTTTAGAGCCGGATTTAGCCGCACTGCTAAAACCAGATGTGTGAAAGCAGCCTAATCTGATTGCCCTCACTGTCAGAAAGTTTTTCCTAATGTCTAATCTGAATCTCCTTCCTTTAAGGCCTCTTTCACATGTCCGTGCCTCCATTATGTGTATGGCCAGTTCTCACACGTACTGGAGACACGTGCACACTTAGACCCATTAAAAACAATGGGTCTGCGCTCACGTGCGCATTCTGCCATGGACCGTGTGTACATGTGGAGCATACGTGTGCCCGTGTGCTCCACACGTAGACATGTCCACGTTTTCTCCAGCATCACGGGTGTCACACGGAACCCAAACGGGTCACACGGATGAGTTCTGTATGACACGCGCCGGAGAAAATGCATGCATCTTCGAAAAAAAAACCCAAAACAAACCACACTTTACTCACCTTCTCCAGCCCTCCTATCTCTGCCGCTGTTGTCACTTGCTGCCGACCGCCGCTCATTATGCTAATTGAATATTCACTTCGTTGTGGCCGGAAGCAGCAGCAGAGGGGAGTCGGCTGGACCGGAGAGCGAAGATCAGCACCACGGACAGCGACGCCAGGGACAGGTGAGGAGAAAATTACATTTTTGTGTACTCACCGTAAAATGTCTTCCTTGGAGCCTTTTCATTGGGGGACACAGACAGTGGGTATTATGGTGTCTCCAGGGAGGCTTGATACTAGATTTGCAAAAGTGTTAGCTCCTCCCCCCACAGCATATACCCTAGATAGGCAGGAAACTAGCTCAGGTTGGTGTAAAAGCAGTAGGAGAAGGACAACCAAAACCACAAGGGTGGGAGCTGTGTCCCCCAATAAAAGGCTCCAAGAAAGACATTTTACGGCGAGTACACAAAAATGTCCTTTCCTTTCTCGCCTTTTCATTGGGGGACACAGTGGGACGTCCCAAAGCAGTCCCTGGGTGGGAACTGAACTATTAACAGTGTATAACATCAGACGAAGAGCTGACTAACAACTGCAACTGCAGTGAACACATATCAACACTGTCAACAAATGGAGCAGTGGCCACTTATAAATGGGACACTGCCGCCTGAAGGACTTGTCTTCCAAGAGCAGCCTTCTGAGAGGACGAAAAGGGCATCGGACTTGCGCAACGGCGCTGTTCTGGAGATGTAGATCCGCAGAGCCCTGACAAAATCGAGTGTGTGAAGGGCTTTCTCAAAAAGAGTGGACCGGGGCCGGGCAGAATGACGGCAACACAATGTCCTCGTTCAGGTGGAAAGAGGATACGACCTTCGGAAGGATGGCGGGGGAAGGCCGAAGGACCACCTTACCATGATGGAATATCAGGTAATGTGAGCGACAGGACAGAGCTGCCAGTTCGGACACTCTCCTGATCGAGGCAATAGCGACTAAAAAGGCAACTTTCCAAGACAGCCGTTGAAGAGAGATTTCTCTCAAGGGTTCGAAAGGAGGAAGCTAAAGAGCTCCGAGAACCAAATTCAGATCCCAGGGATCTAAGGGGTGACAATAAGGGGGGGACCAAATGTGTCACCCCTTGAAGGTACGGACCCGAGGGCGAGAAGCCAGCTGCTTCTGGAAAAAAAATTGACAAGGCAGAAACTTGTCCTTTAAGGGTATTGAGAGCAAGACCAGAGTCCAGACCATCTTGCAAAAAGGCAAGAACATTAGGGATTGAAAAGGTAAGGGGCGACCGATTATGATGGTCACACCAGGAAAGATAGGTCTTCCAGGTTCTGTGGTAAATGCTGGCGGAGGAAGGCTAGCGAGCATTAAGCATGGTATGAACTACCCTGGAAGAAAGACGCGATTTGGCTAGAATCAAGAATTCAAGCGCCACACCGTCAAATGCAGCTGTGCTGTATTCTGGTGGAATATTGGACCTTGCGACAGAAGATCCGGGCAGTCGGGAAGACGCCAGGGAGTGTCGCCGAGAAGGTGGAGGAGCTCTGGAAACCAGGCTCTTCTGGGCCAGTCCAGGGCCACGAGGATCACCGGGATTCCCTCCGCTTTGATTTTCTTGATTACTCTCGGAATGAGTGTGAACGGAAGTAAAACATATGGCAGGCGAAACTGCGACCACGGGAGGACTAGAGCGTCGGAGCAGAGCGCTAGCGGGTCTCTCGACCGGGATACGAAGGGATGTACTTTGGCGCTTAGCCGAGACGCCATGAGGTCCACATCTGGGAGCCCCCAACGAAGAGTGATCTGATGGAACACCTAGTCGTGGAGGGACCATTCCCCTGCTGCTAGACCTTGCCTGCTGAGAAAGTCTGCGGCCCAGTTGTCTATCCCCGGAATATGGACAGCTGAAATAATGGGAATGTGCATCTCTGCCCAAAGAAGAATCCTGGATACTTCTTTCATCGCTGCTCTGCTGCGATTTCCTCCCTGACGGTTGACGTAAGCCACAGCTGTGGCATTGTCTGACTGGATCCGAACCGGGAGGCCCAGAAGAAAGGGTTGAAAGGTCTGAAGGGCCAGAAATATGGCCCTGATCTTCAGAACGTTGATATGAAGGGATCGCTCTGGGTGAGACCAGCGTCCGTGAGCAGTGTGGTGGAGAAACACCGCCCCCCCCCCAGCTTAACAGGTTGTGACTACGTGCCAGTGGACAGGGCGGAAGGACTTCCCCTGAGATAGGGATGAGACCGGAGTCCACCAGACGAGGGAGTTGAGCGCAGTCCGAGATAAGCGGACTGACCGGTCTAGAGAGGCTAGATTCTTGTCCCAAGAGGACAGAAGATCCAATTGTAGAGGGCGCAGATGGAATTGGGCAAACGACACGGCTTCCATGACTGCTACCATCTTGCCTAACACTCATCCCACTCCGGAGGGATGTGTAACGGCGGGAGCAGAGGGATTGGGCGGCCCGGATCAGGGAAGACCTCTTGTCTTCTGGAAGAAAAACCCCGGGCCTGAACAGTGTCTATCAGCATACCTAAAAAGGTGATGCGCTGATGAGAAATGAGGGATGACTTGTTGAAGTTGAGAAGCCACCCTAGCCTTGAGAGCGTGTCTGGGCAAATTTGCACGCTTTCTGAGCAAACGTGAAGAGAGCTCCCTTTGACAAGAAGGTCGTCCAAATAGGAAACGACCAGGACGCCTCTGGAGTGTAAAATGGACATGACGGCTGCCATGACCTTTGTGAAGAACCGAGGCGCAGTAGCCAGTCCAAAGGGAAGGGCCCTGAATTGGAAATGACGGTGTCCTACGGCAAAATGAAGGAACCGTTGATGCGATACACATATGGGAATGTGTAAATAAGAATCTTGAATGTCTATGTAAGCTAGGAATTCTCCTGATTCCATAGCAGCTAGTACTGCTCTCAATGACTCCATTCGGAAGGTCCGAATCCGTACGGACGTGTTTAGCCTTTTGAGGTCCAGGATAGGACAGACAGAGCCATCTTTTTTGGGGACGACAAAGAGGTTTGAATAGAAACCTTTGCCGCGCTGGTCCAGGGGCACTGGAATGAAAGTTTGCTTTTTGCACAGAGGCTATGGCCTGACATAAGGCCTGGCTTTGCGTTGTGGACTTTGGAAGCCAAGAACGCAGAAACCTGTTGGCCGGTAGGGAATGGAAATCGATCTTGTAACCTGAGGTGACGATTTCTCGAACCCAAGCATCGTGAGTATGGTCTAGCCAGATATCCCGAAAAAGCAGAAGCCGCCCTCCAACAGGAGTCGGCTCTGAGGGGTACCCGGCGTCATGCTGAAGGGGCCTTCGCGGGGCGAGGTCCCTTGGGTTTAGATTGCCTGGAGTGGGAACGCCAGGAAAAGTCCCTTGAGGGACCGGATCCCCGATCTGAGTGTTGCGACGACCCCTGTGATGGTTTTTGGGGGGCGGGCCGAAAGAACTGCCTGCGCCAAGAAGACTTTTTAAAATTTTTGCATACAGGCCGCTTTTGTGGTAGAATGGTACTTTTACCACCCGTCATCTCAGATATAAGCTTGTCCAGGGATTCTCCAAACAGACGAAGACCCTGGAAGGGAGTGTGGACAGGCATTTCTTGGAGGCACTGTCCGCGTTCCATATCTTTAGCCACAGGACTCTGTGGGCAAAAACAGCGTTGGCTGCCATTAGGGCTGACAAACTAGCTGCATCTAAGGAGCCGTGAAGCAAGTAATTAGAGGCTAGAGAGAACAAATCAAGGATCTGAAGAGCCTCTGAAGGAATATTGCAAGAGCGAAGCAACTTGCGCAAGTTCCTACTCCACAGACTCCTAGCTCTCGCCACCCAAGTGAACGCAAACTGGGCGCAGAGGAGCCTGAAGCCTGGAAAATAGATTTGACCACAGCATCAACTGCGCGGTCGGACGAGTCCTTGAGAGACGCGGTGTCTGAGACAGACATAACCGTGTGTTTAGCCAGCCTGGATACTGGCGGATCCACAACGGGGGGTACTGGCCAGCGCTTAACCAGTTCCGATGGAAAGGGATAAGCGAATGAAGAGGAGGATTTTTTATTAAACCTCCTATCAGGGGGATCCCACCGTTTAGATATGATTTGATGAAAAATCGGATCCTGGGCAAAGGACTTATTAGGCTTCTTGGCTCGCTTCATTGCCGACTGTGAAGTCGGGTCCGAAGGCTGATCAGAAATCGACAGAGTGACAGCCAAAATTAATGTGTCTTCCATATGTCTAGACTCAGAAGGGACATCTGAACCAGAGTCAGAGTCTCGGGAATCGTGACTACTAAAGGTCACGGAACCTGAGTCAGACTGATCATCGTCCGAACTGGGTGCAAAAACCTAAAAAAACATCACTATGGGGAGATAAGGTATGCACACCAGTGACTATGTAAGGGGAATACATGAAATAGCAGAAACTGCTGTGTGAATACGGACTTGAAAAATCCAATAGCTATATGTAAGAGTGAAAATGTGAAAAATGGAATCTGCATTACTGCCATGAACATATGAATCAAGAGAAATTTAGCTACTGAATTGATCAATACAATAGAGCTCCAACACTACGCCAAAGTATTTCTCTACGTTGGGGTCCCTAACTTGTGTGTGTCCTCTCAACCACACCTATTGCCAATCCATATCATACGCATAAATAGCCTGGGTCTCAGCTTCCCATACACGGTAAGTTTTTTAACTGCATGAGAGGACACATACAAGCTAGGGACCCCAACGTAGAGAAATACTTTGGCGTAGTGTTGGGGCTCTATTGTATTGATCAATTCAGTAGCTAAAATTTCTCTTGATTCATATGTTCATGGCAGTAATGCAGATTCCATTTTTCACATTTTCACTCTTACATATAGCTATTGGATTTTTCAAGTCAGTATTCACACAGCAGTTTCTGCTATTTCATGTATTCCCCTTACATAGTCACTGGTGTGCATACCTTATCTCCCCATAGTGATCATCGTCCGAGTCGTACGAGACGTAACGGTCGCAATGGCGCCTTTTGGAGACAGCCTTTTTACGTACTGGGAACGAGACACCAGACGAAGGCGAGCTCACCTGGGGGAGCTGAGCCGGGGGGGAGGTTGTGAGAGCCTGTGGAAGGCTGGGATATCTGAGCGGAGAGGTCATCTAACCTCTTTAGACATTAGAAGAGCCCAGGCAGGAGTAACGTCATCAGACTGGGGTACTGCCTGGATAGTGGCAGCTACCTTGGTGTGAGGTGCTTCCAGGGAGCCTGGAGGGGTACGCAGAGCCGACCACTTGGGCGCGAGGGAAGACTGACGGCTTGTGCACGCCAGGTTTCCTCTGCCCGTACACGGGGGGAACGGGGGTGGCAAGGCACCCTGGTATTGCCCCTATCAAAAATAGAATGAATAAAAGAAAAGAAAAACAAAATAAAAAGTAAAAATAAGCTGGCCTGAGGCACCTCTGGTGGAGCTCAGTCCAGACATGTCAGCCTCCCTGCTGACACTAGGAAAAACTGAGCTAGTTTCCTGCCTAGCTAGGGTATATGCTGTGGGGGGAGGAGCTAACACTTTTGCAAATCTAGTGTCAAGCCTCCCTGGAGACACCATAATACCCACTGTGTCCCCCAATGAAAAGGCGAGAAAGGAAGTTCCCGTTCTCAGTGTGTTATCACGGATAACACACGTAGAACACACGTGTGCCATACACACGGCACACCGAGGGCAATACGCACCTTTGACATGTCCGTGAAAAACGTGCGTGATTTTCACGGACGTGTAAAAGAGGCCTTAGTTTCATCCCATTGCTTCTTGTACTTCCTTGTGCTAATAAGAATAGGGTAGTTCCCTCTGCACTGTGACTTCCTTTCAGATATTTGTAGATCGTTATTAAATAAGTTGTCCAGTACCAAATCAGATTTTTTTTTTCCTCAAAAATCTTGCTAATATGTGCTGTGAGGTGTGCATTTTTAACATGGATTTTTCAAAATAGTCAAAAGCTAGATAGACTGGATAGACAATATATTGATAGATGGATGTGCAACAAATATATAAAGTCCCAGCCACCCTGCACATTGTAAGCTTGCACCAATTGCCTTTCATGTGGCATTAAGGGGTGTTTAGCCTTGATTTTAGCCCCAAATTAAAGGGAACCCCGTCAGGTGCGATATGCACCCAGAACCACGAGTAGTTCTGGGTGCATATTTCTAATCCCTACCTAACTGTTTTTGTATCTAGTAGCATACATAAAGAGATCTTTAGAAAAAGCAGGGACTAGTCGCAAAGACTTGATTTCCACTGGCTAGTCGGCCCCTTAGCATGTTAAGTACATCCCTGTTGGTGTGCTAATGTGGCGCCCCTGACCTGGTCAGGCACCACAGAGTACCGCACCCATGCTGGGACAGTGCTTCCAGGTAATTACAAAAGGCCAGAATGAGGTGTGTACACAGACACGTAGTAACCAGGTCTCCCACACCTTGAGAGGGGACCCTTGGGCCAGGGCTGTGGAGTCGGTAAGCCAAACCTTCGACTCAGACTCTGACTCCTCAAATTCTCTTGCACCGACTCAGACTCCGGCTCAGACTCCGGCTCCTACATATATTGCTTATAGTTAGGTGAAAAATTTATTGTAGTACACCACGGGGGAACACTATTCTCCTTAAGGAGACTTTGCAAGCCAGTCTGGCTGCCAGGTAAGGGGACTTATAGCTGCAATGCCCCTAAAATTCCACGGGGGAACACTATTCTCCTTAAGGAGACTTTGCAAGCCAGTCTGGCTGCCAGGTAAGGGGACTTATAGCTGCAATGCCCCTAAAATTCCACGGGGGAACACTATTCTCCTTAAGGAGACTTTGCAAGCCAGTCTGGCTGCCAGGTAAGGGGACTTATAGCTGCAATGCCCCTCTGGGAAATATTCAAATTGTCTCTCCAGTAAAGGAGACAAACTCTAGCACAGCGCCACCTATTGGAAGTAGCGATCCTAAAAGTCACAAGTGGATTTTCGACAATCCTTTGCAATATGACTCAGGATATATAAGCCAGATCAGAATCCCAATTTGCAAAGGATTGTCGAAAATCCACTTGTGACTTTTAGGATCGCTACTTCCAATAGGTGGCGCTGTGCTAGAGTTTGTCTCCTTTACTGGAGAGACAATTTGAATATTGTAGTACATGAATATGTGTATGTGAACATCAGACATTTAATAATTTTTATGATACAATAATCAAGATATTTGGATAGAACATAAAATATATTTATTGGAATACAACTTTAGAACACAAAAAACTGTAATAAATTGTAAATATGTAATATATATGTAATCTACTGTATATTACATAGTGTATCTTGTGTGTATATACACTGTATAATATACATATATATACACATACATATATATATATATATATATATATATATATATATATATATATATATATATATATATATATATATATATATATATATATATATATATATATATATATATATATATATATATATATATATATATATATATATATATACACACACACACATACATACATACATACATACATATATATATATATATATATACACACATACACATACATTATATATATTACATATTTACAATTTATTAGTTTTTTGTGTTCTAAAGTTGTATTCCAATAAATATTTTATGTTCTATCCAAATATCTTGATTATTGTATCATAAAAAGAGTTAAATGTCTGATGTTCACATTGTACTACAATAAATTTTTCACTTAAATATAAGCATTATACTAAATATTATTTAGTAAAATATTCAGCACATTCTGCATTGCACTCCTGTCCCCAATTTATTATATATTTTAGGAGTCGGAGTCGGTGCATTTTATACCGACTCCGACTCCACCAAAATGAGCTCCGACTCCACGACTCCGACTCCACAGCCCTGCCTTGGGCAGCCCTGAAAAGGCTAGCTTTCAATTCAAAGCAAGGTGTGTAGTGGAGAGGCTGGAAGCTAGATGCAGTGGCAGGCAGAAAAGGAGGATGAGCAAGCCAGACTGGAGCAGTGTACAGAAGTTGCTGAAGGAAGCAGACGTACAGCCACGCTAGCCAGACCCTACATGTGTGGTAGCTGTTAGCGGGGGGAGTACAGTGACCAGAAAGTCAGCCTGAAAGACACCTGAAGAGAGGCAGTCGAGTACGGGGATTGCTGGTGACTCAGCACGCACAGGGAACAGGTCCCTAGAGCGGACATCCATCTACTGATCTGCTAAACCTACCAGTGAGGGGACTAGAGAGAAGGTGTTGAGGGCGGACAATGGAGAGCCTTGCAGAAAGAGATCCGAGTCATTCTGAGGAAGCAACAGGTAAACGAGATTGGTGGTGAAATTGGTAATGTACGGGTGATGGATGCTAACCCCATTGTGATACCCCCACGGAGTGAAATGATGATGTGGTGTAGAGCAGCGGTAGGTCTCAGAACACTGTCTGACAGCCAGAGGGGTAGTTGACGTACACAAGGGACGAGTATCTGTACGAGTGCTGAACTGTGGGGAGGAGGAAGCCAGACTACCAAGATACGCTACCATTGCCAAACTGTTTACTTGCCCAAATGACGCTATCCAACCTGTAGGTCCCCTGACACAAGCTGACTCCACAGAGGACGAGACCTCCCAAAAACAGCTAGAGGACTGGTGCCAAAAACTCCATGTGGGGACTGACTCTACACCCACCTACCAGAAACAAGGGGTTCACCGGGTCATGCAGGAATACAAGCAGGTCTTTAGTAAAAACCCACTAGACTTTGGTAGAATCAGAGGGGTACAACATCACATATCGACAGGCAGTCATCCTCCCATTAAGGAAAAACATAGGCCTATACCACCAGCCCATTACCAGCGCACTAAGGAAATGCTGAAGGACATGAAAGAGGCAGGAGTCATCAGGGACAGTTGCAGCCATTGGGCAGCTCCCCTGGTCCTGGTGAAAAAGAAGGATGGCACAATGAGGTGGTGTGTGGACTATAGACGGATAAATCAGATAACACACAAGGATGCCTACCCTTTGCCACGGATAGAGGAATCCCTCGCTGCCTTAAAAGCTTCTAACTACTTTTCTACCCTAGATCTCACTAGTGGCTACTGGCAAGTATCTGTAGCAGAGGAAGATCGGGAGAAGACGGCCTTCACCACTCCCATGGGCCTTTGAGTTCAACAGCATGCCATTTGGACTTGCAACGCCCCTGGGACCTTCCAGAGGTTGATTGAGACTGTCTTGCTCTACTTGGATGACGTCATCATGTACGCCAAGACCTATGAGGACCACCTGAAACACCTGGCTGAAGTCTTTGAAGCACTATCTCAATATTGGATTAAACTGAAAACATCTAAGTGCCATTTACTGAAGCCGAAATTCAAATACTTAGGTCATGTGGTCAGTGCAGAAGGAGTAACACCAGACCAGGAGAAGGTCAGTGTCATCCAGAAATGGCCCACAACCGTCCGGGAGATACGTCAGTTCTTTGGCTTGGTAGGCTACTACAGAAGGTTCATCAAGGGCTATACGAAGATGGCGGCGCCTTTACAAGAGCTCTTAGTAGGCCAAGCAAAGAAGGGAAATACCTCTGGCCCCCCATTTCACTGGGGAGAAGCAGAAGAACACTCCTTCAGACAAATGAAAGGGGCCCTGACGGATGAAGAGATTCTAGCCTACCCTGATTAGAGTACCATTTGTACTGTATACAGATGCCAGTACTGTGGGACTGGGAGCAGCGCTTTCCCAGGTACAGAAAGGCAAGGAACGTGTGATCGCTTACGCCAGCAGGAAGCTCCGGCCTACTGAAAGAAACCCAGAAAACTATAGTTCATTCAAGCTAGAGTTCCTGGCCATGGTCTGTGCTATCACAGAGCGATTCAAGCACTACCTGGCAGCCGCCAAATTCAGAGTCTTCTTGGATAACAACCCCCTAATCCACTTAAATACTGCTAAATTGGGTGCCATGGAGCAACGTTTGGTAGCCCGGCTAGCAAATGATTTTACTGTCAAGTATCGAGCTGGTCGTAAGAATGGCAACACAAATGCTCTGTCAAGGATGCCTCACTTAGCAGACGAAGGTGAAGATGTAGATTACCTTGAAGAGATTGAGCTGCCAGCGTTCTATCGCCGGGGAGCCAACCAGTGTCAGCAGTCACACACCAGCCGCCAAGAAGTGATCCTGAATCTGCTAACTCACTACAACTGGAAGGAGACTCAGGAGAATGATCCAGCAGTCGGCTTGATGAAGAAGCTGATCACTTAACCTGGCGCCAGCCTTGATTCAGAAGCCCCACCTGAAGCACAGCACTTGTGGAGAGAGGGGGGTCAATTATTCATCTACCAAGACAAACTCTACAGGAGCATCATTGACCCGAAGACGCATGAGAAGCTGTGGTAGGCGATTGTACCACAGAAGGATACACGGATGGTGCTGAAAGCCTATCACAATGGCACAGGCCACTTTAGTTGGAAGAAACTGGAGGCACTACTTAAAGAAAGATTCTACTGGGTGGGCATGAGATCTGCCCTGGAGAAGTGGTGTAGAGACTGCGGTCCCTGCAATCTCAGGAGAAAAGACCATCACAGCCAGAGAGCACAGCTCCAACCGATCCAAACCAAACGACCCCTGGAAATAGTGGCCCTGGACCATGTAAAGTAGGCGCCCAGCAGACAAGGCTACAACTATGCTCTCACCATGGTTGACCATTACTCCAGGTTGCTAGTGGTAAGTCAAGGACTTGACAGGCCAGACTGCAGCCAGAGCTTTCCAAGCCCATTTCTGTAGACCACATGGCTATCCAGACCAAGTGCTCACTGACCAAGGCCCAGCCTTTGAAGCTGAGGTGTTCAAGGAGTTTTGTAATCTTTATGGCTGCAAGAAGATTCGTACTACGCCTTACCATCCTCAGGCCAATGGCATGTGCGAGAAGATGAATCACATTGTTCTTGACCTCCTGAAAACTCTACCACTGGAAGAAAGATGCCTGTGGCCAGAGAAGCTGCCTGACCGGGTGGACATGTATAACAACGTCCCTATGAGTTCCACCAACTGCACACCGGCATATCTGATGAGGGCCAGACCTGGAAGACTGCCAGTGGATCTGGAAATGGGAATTGAGACCCCTGAAGACCCTCTACAAGGTACTGATTGGGATTCCACCCGCCAGGCCCAGTACAAGAGAGTACAAGAGTGTGTGGAGCGAAGCTTGACCCAGCAGCGGGAGAGACAAGAAAAAGCCTATAAGCAAAATGCATCTGCTGCCCCTTTGATGCCTGAAAAAGTGGTTCTCAAGAGAAAGAGAAGAAAATCACAAACTCAACTACTGGGAAGCAGAACCCTAAACTGTGTTACCATTAACACCTAGCCATGAGAAGATATGCCTCATCAGCAAAGATGGAGGAAAGACAACAACTGTGGTTTCCAGAGAGCACCTTAAGAGATGTCCTGTACAGCTAAGAATCCCTGAGGAAGTTCCCAACCCTTCGCCAGTCGAAGAACCAAGAGAGAAGATGATGCATACTGTGTTTGGAGATTTTCATGAAGGTTGGCCTCAATACAATGGAGCTGTTGTAATTCCAGTAATCACCTTCCCTCAACCCAGAGAAGAAGTTAGAGGACAAGAAGAACCTGTTCAGAACCTAGAAGAGCCAAGTGAAGCTGAATCAGAAGACCATGCACTGGTATCAACACCCAGGACATCCATCATTCACATTGAGACACATACACTGGGTGGGAAGACACAACCTCAGACAGATGACAGCATAGTACTGCGTAGATCAACCCGCAGCAACTTTGGTCAGCCTCCATTGCGGTATAGAGAAAGTACAGTCTAAAATGTCTTTATAGTAAATTTAAGTTTAAAGTGTTTCAAAATGTTTTCTGAAGGTTTAGTAACGTTTAAGAATGTGCCCGCAATGACTGTTGCGAGAACTTTGCTGCTAAAATGGACCACAGGTTATCAACTGGCTATAACCACAAACTCTCACATTGTAGAAAGTTACCTCAGTGGTACCAACCTCAGAGCACGCCTGTTTATGGGGCCTGACTCTGCACCACCGGGGAGCACGTCTTTTTTTTGGGGCCTGCTCTCAAACACACGGAAGCCGGTACGCCCGTTTATGGGGCCTACCTTACACCACCATCCCCAGGAGAGGAAGATTGGAGGAAAGGTCTGGGATAGAGCTGGCCCAGACCTGGTCACCAAAAGGACAGGTGACCTGCCTTTTGGAGGTTTTTGGGTGGGTTACGGACTTGTGGGTGGTGAAGAATGGTACCGGGTATGTTGTCAATGTAAATAACCCTCCCCTGTGTGGGAAAAGTTTGTATTTAACCTTGTTTCTTGTCTTTCCAGCCCAAGGACGTGCTGTTGATAACTAAGGGGGAATGTGGCGCCCCTGACCTGGTCAGGCACCACAGAGTACCGCACCCATTCTGGGACAGTGCTTCAAGGTAATTCCAAAAGACCAGAAAGAGGTGTGTACACACAGACACATAGTAACCAGGTCTCCCACACCTTCAGAGGGGACCCTTGGGTAGCCCTGAAAAGGTTGGCTTTCAATTCTCAGCAAGGGGTGTAGTGGGGAGGCTGGAAGCTAGATGCAGTGGCAGGCAGAAAAGGAGGAGGAGCAAGCCAGTCTGGAGCAGAGTGTACAGAAGTTGCTGAAGGAAGCAGACGTACAGCCATGCTAGCCAGACCCTGCATGTGTGGTAGCTGTTAGCGGGGGGAGTACAGTGACCAGAAAGTCAGCCTGAAAGACACCTGAAGAGAGGCAGTAGAGTACGGGGATTGCTGGTGACTCAGCACGCACAAGGAACAGGTCCCTAGAGCAGACATCCATCTACTGATCTGCTAAACCTGCCGGTGAGGGGACTAGAGGTTCCTCACCAAAGCTACAGAGCTCGAGCCTCAGCAGCAAGACAGGGACCCATAAGGAGATAGGGCCAGAAGCCATCTCACCTGGTCCACGCTGCCGGCAAACGGGCTAGAAAGGGAAGGAGAGGCAGTAGCGACTTTCCCTGGATGAATCCCACAATAATGCAAGTCAGCGGTTATCCGAAACAAAAGAAGTGCAAGGAAGGCAAGTTAATAGCTATCTTCAGAGCGGCCTGCAGGAATTCCTGGTTCCACCTGGTGTAATCTCAGCATCGCCCGGGTATCTCACCAACCAACTAAAAGGGAGTAAACAAGTTAAAAGACTTTCTGGACTGCGACTGAGTTATTCTGCTACCTGTATACCCAAGCCCCTGGGGCCAGCCTCACTCTCGGGAGGCCATAACACCAGACTGCAGACACCATCAGCCCCAGACGCTCGTTAAACTGCAGTGGCAGTCACCCCTCATCCTGACCGCAAAACCGAGAGTGGCGTCACAACTCCTATACAAGTGAACCTGACATACCTGTTGACAGAAGGGTCCCTACAGAGAAGTCCCCGCAGCGTCCCGCAGGCGACCGCTGCAGCGCTGTGGTGGGCGACTCACTAACATGTTAATGAATGCGCAGCATCAGGAGATGGTCCCACATCTCTCTGCTGCCATCGCGTCTAACTCCAGGATTTCGGCTCAGTGCACATGATACCGGACTTGCGCTCATGCGCACTACATGGGTTTGAAGCCAGGACTCGTACACCCGGCGGTCGTTAACACTATGAAGCCGGGTAAGAGTACTGGCTTCAAACCCATGTAATGTGCATGACCAAAAGTCGGGGATCATTTCAGTGAGCCGAAATCCATATGCTGGCAGCTCTACCTTGGCTCTACCTTGGCTCGTATTCCAAAACAGAGGGCACCCTACGTTGTTATATTATTTAAAATTAAATTAAAAAAAAAAAATTAACAAATGTGGTGTCCCCCCAAAATTGGATTACCAGCCAAGGTAAAGCAGACAGCTGTGATCTGATATTTCCAGGCTGGGGAGTCCCACGGTTATTGGACCCTCCCCAGCCCAAAAATAGCAGGCTGCAGCCGCCCCCAGAATGGCGTATTCATTAGTTGCACCAATCTTGGTGCTTCGCCTCGGCTCTTTCCATTGCTTGATGCGGTGGCAGACAGGTTAATATATGGGGTTAATACCAGCTGTGAATTTCCAGCTGACATGAAACCCTGGCATTAGTAATGGGTGGGTGTTTGTCAGATCAGATACCATCCACTACTAATCCAGTAGTTGAAGAAAATAAAATGTATTTGGACAAACAGCCCCGACTACAGCAATCGTTCACTAATATAATATAATATAAAAAGTCTGACGTCATCCATAGCGACGTTCCACAATGATAGATTCCCAAAAGTGAACCTGAAAAAAATCAAAAGAGAACTAAAGACAAGAGAGACACCCTCATTCACCAATTTATTTCTCTGGCATATCCCTAATCCGGACCCAATGTAGTCCAATAAGGGGGTCCTACGACTATCCCATACTCAAAGTCCCAGTCAATGAGAGAGCAGTCACTGCTCTGTTCCACTGCGCTGCTCGGCTGTGTCTTCCTCCTCTGCCCCTGCGTCGCTCTGCCCAGTCACCATGTGCTTCCAGATTGCACTTGATGGATCGATCGGCTTCTCTACTGTCAGGCAGTGCGATCCAATATTCACCCGACTTCAGCCGAAGGAGCCCTCCTCCTGGTAGAGGCTAGAGTGTATGGGCTTCTTCCAGTTATGACGTAATTTCAACATTTCAATGTGCACGCGTTGCGGGGTTTTTTTTGTGTGTTTTTGTCGCGTTTTAAACTGCATTATGTCAATGACAAACTGCATGCTTTTGCTTCCCAGCAAAGTCTATGAGAAATCAGAATTTCCATGTGCATGTTGCAGTTTTTGGTAAGCGTTTTGTCAAATATGTCAAAATCTTTGACAAAAACCCCCCAGCTTGTTCATTATTTTTGCGTTTTTTGTCACGTTTTGTCATCTATTGAAATCAATGAGGTGTGTCAAAACGCAAAAAAAGGTTAGCTGTCCGTTTGCACCGCATTTTTGTTGCGTTCTGGATCAGTTTTTGTCAACAGCGTAGGTCATCCACGTTGTTCAGGGATAAATTAATTCTCTCTTCAAGCGCTTCATACTCACAGATTACAGGTGCAGCGCGGCTGTCCCAATGCCTCTCATTGTGCTTCCGGGGTAGCTCATTAGGCTCATATTCACTGCTTCTCCCGACCACCGGCGTCTGATTGGATGCAGTCAGACGCACCCCCACACTGAGTGGCAGCTGTCTGACTGCAACCAATTACAAGCGCCTGTGGGCGGGTCTAACACATACAATAAAATAATAAAAAAAAAAAACAACAACTATATGAGATTCCCCCAATTTTGATACCCAGCCAAGATAAAGCTCCACAGCTGGGGGCTGGTATTCTCAGACTAGGGAGGTCTATGGTTATTAGGCTCTCCTCAACCTAAAACTATCAGCCAGCAGACGACCGGAATTGCCGCATCTATTAAATTTGACAGTTCCAGCACTTTACCCATTTCTTCCCGATTGCCTTGGTTTGGTGGCAATTGGGGTAATAAGGAGTTAATAACAGCCCATGGCTGCCACTAAGTCCCAGATTAGTGTTGGAATGCATCTATGAGACACCCCCCATCACTAATCTGTAAGTGAAAGTAAATAAAAACACCCCAAAAATCCTTTATTTGAAATACACAAAAAAGCACCCTCTTTCACCACTTTATTAATCCCCCATACACCCCTGCAGGTCCGACGTAATCTATACTAGGTCCCACGACGCTTCCAGCACCGCTTCATCCGATGCTCACAGCGAGCGCCATAGAACAAGACAGGCCACTGTAAACGCCACGCAGCAACTGAATGAGCCGCCCGGTCAATGGTGACGTCAGTTTGGTTAGCCTCGGCCATATCTGGAGTTAGCAAATCACCAGAGTTACTTAAATGAGCCGCATGATCAGCAGTGACATCACTCGGGTGATTTGCAATCACAGCTGGAGGCCTGGAGTTAAGTGAGCCACAGGTGGAGGACTCACCTGAGCGATGTCCCCGATG
This sequence comes from Anomaloglossus baeobatrachus, assembly GCF_048569485.1. Classification (NCBI taxonomy): domain Eukaryota; kingdom Metazoa; phylum Chordata; class Amphibia; order Anura; family Aromobatidae; genus Anomaloglossus; species Anomaloglossus baeobatrachus. Next base: position 119,802 of record NW_027442276.1, read on the forward strand.
ATTGCGCGACTCACTTCAGTCGCGGCCTGAACCTCACAGCAGTGAGCCAGTGACGTCACTGCCGCGACACACGCCGTACTTCGGGGTCCGCAGCTGTGACGTCAGGGGTTTAATAAGAGTTCATTCTGATCGCACAGCTCTGTCTGCATTCACAGCGGGCAGTCATACTCTGACACTTGATGTGACAAGGATATAGCAGAGCTGAATCGTCGTGGGATCTCATGTGGATTACTTCAGACCTGCAGGAGTGTTTGGGGGTTAATAAAGTGGTAAAAGAGGGTGCTTTTTGTATTTCATGCCAAATAAAAGGATTTTTGCAGGGTTTGTATTTATGTACTTTCACTTACAGATAAGTGAAGGGGCGGGTTCTCAAGACAACTGCCATCAGTAATCTTGGACTTAGAGGCAGCCCACAGCTACCACTAACTCCTTATTACCCCAATTGGCACCGCACCAGGGCAATGGGAAGAGCTTGGTCCAACACCAGAATTGGCGCATGTAAAGGATGCGCCACTTCTGCGGCAGCTGTGGGCTGCTATTGTTAGGCTGGAAAGGGACAAATAACGATGGCCCTTCCCACCCTAATAATATCAGCCCCCAGTTGTCTACTGTACCTTAGCTAGTTTTAGAAAAATGGGGGCCCACTTTTTTTTTTATTTAAAAAAAAAAAAATCGTGACTTCTCTTTTATACCTAGCCAAGGCACAGTAGACAGCTGAGGGTTGCTGCTGTTCCTGTGCTGGATATGAAAAATGTAGGGGACCCAACGTCATTATTTTACCCCCAAAAAGTTATAATAAAACCCCCAAAAAAACCCCCAAAAACAAGAACAGCTGTCAAAGATAGCTATTCCTCTACCGAGCTATTCTGTGTCCTGGGGACACTCAGGGACTGTCGCATAATGGGATGCGACAGTCCCGGGGCAGCTGCGGGCTGATATTCTCGGCTGCGGGAGGGGGGGGGGGGGCATTAACCCTGGCCCTCGCTCTCCCCAGCCCGAGAATACCGGGCCGCCGCTGTGTGTTTACCTCGACTGGACGGTGAAAAAACAGCGGAGCCCACATTTTTTTTTTTGTTTTTCGATTTGTAATATGTACGTTTGATTTGTATGTGTATTCTATATGTCTGTCTGTGTGTGAGTGTGATCTGTGTGTTTACTCTGCTCCGCTTCATCTTCCTGTCATAATGACATCACTTCCCTGTAAAACGCAGTGATGAACATTATGTCCCGAAAAACGCGAAATACCACAGGGAATAACGCAGGAGGACGCAGTGAAACGCACACAATTTGCTACCTGCGTTATTCCCTAAATCAACAGCGAAAATTGTCCCAAAATTCAAGACAATAAAAAGCGATTCATGCTAAAAGATATATGCTTTATTAGTAAATTAAAATATTTTTTTAAAAAATATAAAAAACAATTGCTCCTGAGAGGGACCAGGAAAATTACCCAGAATATAGAAATTGTACACAAGTCTGCAGGAAAGGTAAAATTAGCAGCAACAAATAGATGGATAGTGTGCAATAAAGGTCTTACACCATATAGTATGTTATATAAATTAGTTGAAAAATATCAGTTCTTATAAAAAAGAACCACATGGAAAATGTGAGATATAATCCTTGCACACACCATATAAATCTACCATCCATTTATTGCTGTGAATTGCACATGCCCTGGTAAATGTAAACACTATACTCGTGCTGCTATTACATAAATTATACAGACACAGAACTGAGCGCAACAAAACTAGCTGCCAGGGAAGATATAAGTGCACAGAAACTATCAAAATTACATTGGAGTAAACCTCTCCTGTTGTACAAATAACCCAAGGTTATATATTTACCTAAATAGGTGACCGTACTGAGCCTGGGTTTGGGTGAGCAGGTCCCTCCATCCTAACGCCGTTTCGCCCTTGCTTCTTCCGGGGGCGTCCGGAAGAAGCACGCCCCCAGAAGAAGCAAGGGCGAAATGGCGTTGGGGTGGCGGGATCTGCTCACCCAAACCCAGGCTCAGTACGGTATACACACACACAAACTATATACTATATACTATATATTATATATTATATATATATATAACACACATATACATATACACACATACATATACACATACATATACACACACACACACACACACACACACACACACACAATATATATCTATATCTATACACATATTATATATAAATACATACATACATACACTAATATATGTCTATATCTCTATATATACACACACACACACACACACACACACACACACACACACACACACACACACACAACCCGTGTTTCCCCGAAAATAAGACATCCCAGGAGTCTTCAGGGAAGCTTTAATATAAGACATCCCCTGAAAATAAGACATAGCTGCGGTCAATATTGAAGTGTCATGCAGCGGTGAAAGAGTTAAAGACACTGCAGGACACTTCATTATAGGCAGCGGGCACCCCCAGAAGAGAGAAGACAGAAGAAAGAAGACCCCCGATTATACTCACCAGACGCCGACTGGGAGCAGGTGAGCGCATCAAGGTCCTGCAGCGGCGGAACATACACATAAGAACAGACACACACATATCAGATCACACACACACCTCACATATACATCAGATCGCATCCACACACTTACAACATCCAGTCATATCGCTTGTTCCTCGGCGGCGATACTGTGCGTGCAGTGACCTTCCAGGACCTGCCGAGGATCACATGGCCGGAAGCATGTGGTATCTCCGGATGTTGTGAGTGTGTGCGCGCGTATGTGCGATATCGTCAGTGTGTGTGTGAATGTATGCGATCAGATGCATGCGAGTATGCTGTCTGATGTGTGAGTGTGTTCTGATGTGTGTGTGAGTGTATGCGATCTGATCTGTGAGTGTCGGCAGGAGGCAGAGCAGCACGGCGTGCAGCACAGCTGCTGGGACCACCCACCGGAGGGCACAGGGAGAAGTGGGGTCTGTGTGTGAGTGTATGCGATCAGATGTGTGCGCGTATACTGTCTGATGATACTGTCACACACACACACACACCAGACCAAGTTTGTACACACCTTGTCTTTCAAAGAGTTTTCTTTATTTTCATGACTCTGAAAATTGTAGATTCACATTGAAGGTATTAAAACCATGAATGAAAACAAGTATTTCATTCCACATAACAAAAAAGTGTGAAACAACTGAAAATATGTCTTATATTCTAGGTTCTTCAAAGTAGCCACCTTTTGCTTTGATTACTGCTTTGCACACTCTTAGCATTCTCTTGATGAGCTTCAACACGTTGTCAACTTAAATGGTTTTCAATTCACAGGTGTGCCCTGTTGTCAGGTTTAATGTGGGATTTCTTGCCTTGTAAATGGGGTTGGGACCATCAGTTGTGTTGTGCAGAAGTCTGGTGGATACACAGCTGATAGTCCTACTGAATAGATTGTTAGAATTTGTATTATGGCAAGAAAAAAGCAGCCAAGTAAAGAAAAACGAGTGGCCACCATTACTTTAAGAAATGAAGGTCAGGCAGCTTGAAAAATTGGGGAAACTTTGAAAGTGTCCCCAAGTGCAGTGGCAAAAACCATCAAAACGCTACAAAGAAACTGGCTCACATGAGGACCGCCCCAGGAAAGGAGGAAGAGTCACCTCTGCTGCGGAGGATAAGTTTATCCGAGTCACCAGCCTCAGAAATCGCAGGTTAACAGCAGATCAGATTAGAGACCAGGTCAATGCCACACAGAGTTCTAGCAGCAGACATCTCTAGAACAACTGTTAAGAGGAGACTTTGTGCAGCAGGCCTTCATGGTAAATTAACTGCTAGGAAACCACTGCTAAGGACAGGCAAGAAGCAGAAGAGACTTGTTTGGGCTAAAAAACACAAGGAATGGACATTAGACCAGTGGAAATCTGTGCTTTGGTCTGATGAGTCCAAATTTGAGATCTTTGGATTCAACCACCGTGTCTTTGTGCGACACAGAAAAGGTGAATGGATGTACTCTTCCATGCTTCACGGTGGGAACCAGGCATGTAGAGGAGGTGTGATGGTGTGGGGGTACTTTGCTGGTGACACTGTTGGGGATTATTAAAAATTGAAGGCATACTGAACCAGCATGGCTACCACATCATCTTGCAGCGGCGTGCTATTCCATTCGGTTTACGTTTAGTTGCACCATCATTTATTTTTCAACAGGACAATGACCCCAAACATACCTCCAGGCTGTGTAAGGGATATTTGACTAAGAAGGAGAGTGATTGGGTGCTACGCCAGATGACCTGGCCTCCACAGTCACCAGACCTGAACTCAATCGAGATGGTTTGGGGTGAGCTGGGCCGCAGAGTGAAGGCAAAAGGGCTAACAAGTGCTAAGCATCTCTGGGAACTCCTTTAAGACTGTTGGAAGACCCATTTCCGGTGACTACCTCTTGAAGCTCATCAAGAGAATGCAAAGAGCGTGCAAAGCAGTAATCAAAGCAAAAGGTGGCTACTTTGAACAACCTAGAATATAAGACATATTTTCAGTTGTTTCACACTTTTTTGTTAAGCATTTCAATCCACATGTGTTAATTCATAGTTTTGATGCTTTCAATGTGAATCTACACGGATTCGCCATGGCCCCGCCCCCCGCACGGATTGGCTGCTCGCCTCGTCTCCTCCCCACCGCACGGATTGGCAGCTCTCCTCGCCCAGGCTCCGCCCCCCGCACGGATTGGCTGATCGGCCAGGCTCCGCCCCCCCACACGAGGTGAGCACATCAAGGTCCTGCAGGGGCGGAACGCGCGCACACACACACACACACACACACACACACACACACGATCGCATCCACATACTCAACATCCCGTGATATCGCTTGCTTCTCGGCGGCGATGCTGTGCAGTGATCTTCCAGGACCTGCCGGAGGATCACATGGCCGGAAGCATGTGGTATCACCGGATGTTGTTATTGTGTCAGCGCGTGTATGCGATCGGATGTGTGCGTGTTTAATGTCTGATGTGTGACTGTGGAGCACGATGGGGAGTGCGCAGCATGGGGGATGGAGCACGATGGGGAGTGCGCAGCATGGGGGATGGAGCACGATGGGGGGTGGAGCACGATGGGGAGTGCGCAGCATAGGGGACGGAGCATAATGGGGGGCGCAGCATGGGGGATGGAGCACGATGGGGGGTGCGCAGCATGGGGATGGAGCACGATGGGGAGTGCGCAGCATGGGGGATGGCGCACG